>NC_079215.1:34042239-34249739 GCF_029633865.1 Lampris incognitus
TGTAAGAGAGAACAAAATTTGCCATTGTTGTTTTCGGTTGCTACTGCTCATCAAAATCATCACTAGAGGAAACAACTTCCTGATTGTACCTATAAGTGGAAGGGCTTACAAAAACAAAAACTGTATTTATAGAAATATTCATGCATATAAATATACAGCTATAAATCAGTATATTGAATAGCTGAACCTTTATCAAATGACCAAGCATATATTTCCCCAAACAATCAGCTACGTATATCCATAGGTCATACACGTGACATTTTTGTGTCCATTTTAACCTTAATTCCATTAAAACTTTGAAAAGTCTCAGCAGTTAGGTGTACAAAGTATTCATCAAACTTATCGAGTCAAATGCAGGCCTCTATAGCATAGGGCCGTCTTGCTCACTTTATCTTGAATGCCTTTGTTGTGTTTTCAGTTTCTCTCTTTCCATCAGTCTTCTGCCATCTATTGTCCTTAGAATGCAACACATGGGAAATGCAATGATGAAATAATTTATTTTATGCATGTGTAAGAACATTTCTTAATTTTTCTTGGGGTGACATTATTAGGGTGACATTAATGACATCGAGAAAGTAACCTATTTTATTGTCAGGGAGAATTTGTCAATCAATCAATTTCTCGATTGTGACATTAAGTTTAAAACCAACAGTTACATACATTATTCTGTCAATAGAAACACTCATTTATTGAGGAACCACTTTTTGCTGTAATCATTTGATCTCACGACTAGTGAAAATCATGGAAAAGCTAACCTAGTTGTACTTTGAAATATTGGTTAGGGATGGTTACTGTGGGTTTTTCTTGGTTCTCATTAACCATCCCATCATTATATTAATTGTTGTAAGAAAGATCCCTGTGGGTTACTGCACATAATAATTAATTTTTCCTGGAAAATAGTAAAGGTGAGAATGAATGTATTATGTGCAAAAAAGAAAATCAACCAAGAAAGGGAGAAATTAATAAAGGTTTGTTTACAGTGGTGAGCTTCATGCCATCGTCTCTTTATCTCCATTTATCACCAAGGTCCCACTATTATAACAAGATGTATAAAAAGTGAAAGAGTGTATTACACCCATTCATCATCTTATACTTCCATTAGCACTGTTGGCACAGATGCACACATATCGATTCACACATGTTTGTCCTCAAAGTTAAATTCATAATCATTGTGTGTAATGATGAAAAACGCATTCTCTGTTTAATAATGCAGCTCATTGTGTTCATACATCTCTGTCAATCTCATTGACCGCCAGTATTATGAGGCTAGTACATGAGGGAGGAGAGCATATAAACAATAGGTTTTGGTGTGGGCAGCAGGATAACCTTAATGTCAAGCACATGCATCCTATGCCACACCTCTGTAACCCTTTATTCCTAAAGGTCAAAACTTGCAAAAAAACAATTTTAACAATTCAGATCACGTGAAGGAGGCATTATGTTTTTCAGCCATTTTTGCCAAGAGAAGATCTCAATGGCAAGGATATTTATTTTCTAGAGATTAATTTTTTCTTTTTGTCTTTTTTTTTGGCGTAGTGGTCTATTCTATTGCCTACCAGCACAGGGATAGGCAGTTCGAATCCCCATGTTACGTCCAGCTTGGTCGGGCATCCCTGCGGACACAATTGGCCGTGTCTGCGGGTGGGAAGCTGGATGTGGATTTGTGTCCTGGTTGCTGCACTAGCGCCTCCTCTGGTTGGTCGGGGCGCCTGTTTAGGGGGGGGAAATACCGTGATCCTCCCACGCGCTATGTCCCCCTGGCGGAACTCTTCGTTGTCAGGTGAAAAGAAGCGGCTGGCGACTCCACATGTATCGGAGGAGGCATGTGGTAGTCTGCAGCCCTACTCGGATCCACAGAGGAAGTGGAGCAGCGACCGGGATGGTTTGGAATAGTGGGGTAATTGACCTTTCGCAAAGTACCGCCCCAGAACGGTGCTTGTCCAATCCTACCTTAGCAACGGTTTCTATGTGAGGGAGGTCCGTCAAGCTTTCAAACACACAGCAAAATGCTGAAACGGTGTGCCTATGGGATCTACAAATCGGATACTAGATATCTGAAAAGTTTGGAGGGGGTGTAATTTTCTTTCCCTTCCCGAAACCCAGAACGCAAGAAGCGCAATGTCAGCAATGGATTTCGCAGTATAACAGACCCCATGGCCAGCTTAATCCATCCAAAATCAACGAAAATACCTGCCTGCTCCAAGCTAAGCTTGCTCCTAGCTATTATTGATAGCTAATACAGCTAACGTATTATTACTGTTACTTTTACCCACACAATGATTATTACCATTATTAACATATCAACGTATTACTGACAAACAAAATAACATTATTAAATGAACGTAACCAGCTTAGTCTGTGGCCAGAGATACCTAATTTAATGATAGCTAATGATAGCTAGCCCACTAACATAACTTTGTTATGCTAGTCACAGGTTAGCCAGGTTCCACCTTTCATTTCAGAGCATAAAGACCCACGGAGAGGGTTGGCTGGGATGGTCTCTGGCCAGTCTGACCTCCTCATATCCGGCCTATTTTAAACGTTTCTCCCCCTCTGTGAGCTCCAGGTGGGGACCGGCCGTTCGGAAAAGTCATCCCGCCCGCGGAGGCATCTCGTTTGCCTTATTTTATTGAAAATACCGGTTCTGGTCCGAAGGTAAAAAAAACAAATCATGGGGCGGTTCCCCCGGCCGTGGGGCATGGCCCTGGCCGCCCTGTGACCCCCAGGAGCCCATACAGTACCCCCGAAAAAGCTGGGGATAAAAGAACTCTATGGGGAACCTTGGCCAAAATCAACACTATAATATGGTGATGTTGACAATGGATTATTAAAAATATACCAATAATAGCTGAAATATGTAACTTACCCTACAGTGCAAGAGCACAATTGGTCCACAATGTGTTTCAGAATTAGTTGATGGGGTTTCTCATTCTTTGATTGCGACCGGTAAGCTTTACGCTCAATTACAGTCGCACCCGGCAGCCCGGAGTCCACGCAAGTCAGTTTTACTTTTAATATTCAGAATGTATCCCGCCACCGCATACTGTAACCCCTTCTGCCTTTCACGGGATGATATTAAGGATGAATTACTCCAAAATACATCTCTTATTTTCTCTGGGAATGCGCTGATTTCTTCCTTCATGTTTTGGTGTTTTCCGGCTACTTCCTGGATGGTTTTGAAATGCTTGAAGGGCATGGCAACAGTAACTACTAAGGGGGGCGGGACTTTGCGAAAGGTCAATTGGTCGGATACAATTGGGGAGAAAAAAAAGCGGGGGGGGGGGTTCTGCTGTTACCTACGGCTGCACAATTATGGCTAAAATGATAATCACGATTATTTTGCTAAATATTGCAATCACATTTATTTGTCATGAGTATTCGCCCATTTTGGGGAATGGAATTGTTTTATTGAGCATTTTAAATCGACAGAAAACTCTTCACATTCATAATGTGTTTCATAAATCTGCAAATAAATAAACATTCAAATCTTCAAATTAGTATAATACTTGCTTCACACTAGAGCAAGCTAAACCCAGCATGAATAATCACCCCAGTCATGATCAATAAATAGTGAAAGCCAATATCGAAATCTGCATTAATATGCGATTAATTGTACAGCCCTAGTGTTATCCTTAGTGCAGATGATCAAATTAACAGTTGCAATGGAGAGAAAATGTAATTTGTACAAACGCACTTATTTTTGTGCTTTGGCTTTCTTTTGCTTATGGAAGTCATCATAGTGGTTTCAACAAACCTGAATTTTTTGGACATTTGGCTCCAGCTGCAAAGGACCTACCATCATTGTTTTCTTGTACATGGTGGGCCTTTCTTTCGGGTTTTCTACTTTTTGCAATTTCAGTCTACTCAAGTCTTTTCAATCATTCTTTTGAGCGGCACTTATTTTCTTTATTTCACTCCCTGTCTTTCTCTTGGGTCTTATTGAGCCCTCTCTGTTGACCTCTTCTCTGCATCTCCCTTTTAGTTTCATACAGAGCACCTTTTCTATTTTCCCATGTCTGTGATTTGTCTCTTGTACTCTCAAATTACCGCTTCCTAGGTAGAGTTGGGACCAATCTAGTATCG
Organism: Lampris incognitus; assembly: GCF_029633865.1. Lineage (NCBI taxonomy): Eukaryota > Metazoa > Chordata > Actinopteri > Lampriformes > Lampridae > Lampris > Lampris incognitus. The sequence continues at coordinate 34,046,323 of NC_079215.1, forward strand.
GTATCGGGTGCCGATACTGACATAATTCACTCATTGGATATCGGACTGACATTACCGATCCACAACATACTGATCCAGAGTCCATAGTCTGATGTTTTTATGAATTACAAATATGTAATAATGCAAATTTAAGCCCATAGCCAAAATGGTATATGTACGTTCAGGTAATATTAAGTGTTTTGAGTGTAGGGATGTGGGACACAAGTGCTTCACTTGCCCTCAAAGAGAGTGGGAAATGGAGGGTGCAGAAGCCGCCGACCAGGCGGCTGAAGCAGAGGGGAGTAGCGAGGAGGCAAGGGGGAGTAATGAGGCTAATGGCTGCGGGGAAAGAAGTGAAACCTCACAAAATGTAAACTTTGAGTCTCCTAAACTCCTTAGTGATTCAGGGAAAGATAAAATGGCCACAGATGACGTAGTAACTGTATTAGAGGGACCCAGTGTGTATGGAGTTAATGGTGCTGCTGCGTGCGTAACCTCCCTGGCAGCTGCTGCAGCCGAGCCCAGGCAGGAGGTGCAGAGGGATGGGGAGGAGGAGGCAGTGGACCCGCCTGTCACTAAGAGCCAGGGGGATGATGATGAAATGGAGTATGATTCTGACTCAGATGGCACAGTAACAGATTTCCAGCAACCAACCAGTGAACTGTACACTTCGGAAGAAATCAAAAAAAATTTTTTGGAGGAAACTTTTGGCATGTGTGTCAAAGTAATTATTGAGCATTATTGAGCATGTATAAGGCATGTCAAAGTAAATATTTTCTGAGTGCAGCTAAATTTCTCAAAAGTGTCACAGCACTGCAAAAACTTGTAGGGTTTGACTTATTAGATGGAAAAAGGCATTATCGTTTAAGAAAGCATGTCACCACCTTAAGAAAAAAACACCTGTTCACAAGAAAGGGAAGGACACTAAAAGACAAAAAACTAACAAATAATTGTAGTGAATCACGGGGTGTTATTATTTTCTTTCTATCCGTCCCATTTGTTTGTTTTTCTGTTTTTGATCCTTATTTTCCCTGTGCAGACTTTAAGTTTTGGGTCTTTAAAATTAATGAGGGAGAGGTAGGCAGATGAGAGCAGTTACTTTTTGATTTTTGCACTCAAACATTTAGATATAATTTTTCTTCAGGAAATACACAGACATGGGTGGGGATTGGAGTTGCACCACAGATTTCACACTGGACAGAGCAAGTGAAGAACCACATTTACAATCTTCCATCACTTCATCCAAGTTATTGTCACAATATGATTTAATTGATGCTTGCAGAATAAAAAATCCAACAGCAGATAGTACACAAGGGCAAAGGTTTGAGGGAACAGGGTCAGTGCTGCCAGGCTAGACAGGCTGTACATCACCAGACACCTTAACACCAGGTCACCACTTAGTCAGTGTTGTTTTATGTCCTTCACCAACAAAAAGATATAAATCTTTCTGGCATTTTAACTTGAAATGACTACAGAATAGTTATTTTTGTTTAAAAAAAAATTTGAATTATTTTGGGTAAATTAGAGAGGGAAAAAAAGCACAGTTTGACTGTAAGTCAGTTAACACATTGAAGGAGTTGCCATGGCTATTTGCACTCCTGCGATTTGCACGTGTAGTTTGTATGCGAAGCCTACTTAAACTACAATTCAAATAAATTGCTTTAGAATAAGTTTAAATGTAATGCATTTTTGTATATTTTTTGCTCTTTTAATAAGAAGTGCTCAGTTTACTAAAGCCTCATGTAACCTTACACATTATACCACCAACAACAACAACAATAATAATAGTAATAATAATCAAGAAAACTGAGCTCTTGTATCTATTGGCAGATATCCAAATTCAGGAAACACAATTGTTTCGGAACTAAAAAAAAGTAGGTCTCTAGGTGCATCTCTATTCCTAAGTATATCAAAGCGTAAGTTAAGTGCAGGATCCTATTCCCTGACTCTTGACTCTTCTTTTCTCCCACTGGTCCCTTTGCGTTGGCTTCCCCTCTCATTTTCTTGCCTTTTCTGTTTCCCATAAGGGGGGGAGGGGGCATGTTAGATATACGCTGGAGATGTCCCGTCACACTGGACCCTCAGTCATTCTTGCTTCACCCCACCATGTCTGTCAAGGGAGTGCCTGTCGACGGGGTATGGGCATATCAGTGCCTGAACACAACTTCCTTAATCCCTATGCCCTGCACTCTGGTGTCTGCTCTTCCGCTCTCCTCGCTTTCATTTCAATGTCATGGGCAGAGAGGCTGAAGAGCATTTCAATTGCCCCCCCCCCCCAAATATATATTTTCAAGGGTTTTGTCCTCAAGGTGGCAGTAAACTTCCAGTGTCTGTGGGTTCACATGAAAATATGTGGGCGTTGTAGACCTAATAAATGGCACTTGCAAAGGGTTATTTTTTTTTTCCCTGTGAAATGAAAGGAACCAGGGGACCATTATTGTAAAATCCTGTTTAATATTTAGGAAATGTGAATAGCAACATCCCATTTAATGACTGACATCATGCTTTTTTTCCTCGGTCTCTTCACTTGGTTAGACTCTTGACTGATAAAGATGCAAGCGTAACACTAACTGAAATGTCTGATCACTCCTTTTGACCAAGGGGTGTGTCTGCAGTGTAACGCTCACACACATACTTGTCTTTTTCCTTTTTTATGGTAAAAATCAGATTTGTAAAACCATACTTTTCATTATTCACATGGCACTGAGCTGTTTTATGCTGCTAACAACTGATATTTAATGACACACCTTTAAAAAAAAATAGGCAGTGTCTTCAAGTACTGTCCTCCATCTCTCCTCTCCTCTACAGCAGATCTGCAAACAATTTCAAAACTGGCTGTGTGAATTCCTCATGAGTAAACCAGTACCCTGTCGTACTCATTTTTTCTCACCCATTTTTTTTTTAATATTACTTTGTGCTGTCCATCTTTGCAGGAATTTGAGAAGAGAAAGATGTTGTAAATTGCGAGTGAGGGCATCCCACCCTTGCCTGAAGCAAAGATGAACAACCTGATTCTTGAGGTGGCTCGCCTAACAGTCAACGCACCCTGGACAGCGCAGCCGTCACATGCACACATAGTGTTTCTTACTCATGGAACTTCAATTACTGCTATTGCATTTTACTTTCCATGCAGAGAAAGAATAAATAATACTGTATAAATGATATCCTACATTGCTTGCTGTCCAAAGTGTAAAATCTTGTTGTAGAAGTGTTCTTTAGAATATGTTTGTAGTCAATACCCGAATTGAGACACACCATGGTAACCTTGGTGATTCATCTCTGTTTGTCCTTCTACTGTATGACATTCTATCACACGGCTGTCCACCTCAATAAGAAGTATTTCTTAAATCATTTTGCTGTGTTGTTGTGTTTATACTATCAAATAGCTTGTTTGAGAAGTATGTATTCTTGACTTATCAGACAGTTTTGTCAAGTCTGAACTGTAGTCTTCATCCATAGGGCGTATAAAGATCATAGGACTTGATGGTAACGGTGCAGTCTAAGCAACAAGAACCATCACATGTTGAGTTTGCATGACATTCACATGCTGCTCATTAAAAATGTATTAAGTCTGGTTTATTTGTATAGTCCTGAATCACAGTTCGACTCCCAGAGGGCTTCACATTCACACAGTGAGAAATCGGTCAATGCAGTAAATGTAAATGGACTTCACCCTCGGTCCTTGGACCCTTGATTTAGTTGAGAGAGAAATCCACAGAAAATCCTTTTCAGCAAAAATATGGGAGAAACCTGAGGAATAGTTTGGAGGGAGTGATCCCTCTTCCAGTACAGGAAGACAAGCAGGTAGGTAACAGATTTAGAAATAAACCACTGAATGGAAGCTGATGGTCTAAAGACTACAAATCCATCTGAGAGAGATTTGACAAACCTCTTAAAAGCATCTACAGAACACTTTTTACACGGAGTGGAATTGCTAAAAAAAATGTTTACTTTAAAAAATCGTTTTAATATTAGATACAAGACCTGAGAAGAAGCACATCTTTCTGAGAGATGACAGTGATGAGATATAGCTATTCAAAAATGATGTCACACTGAAGATGCTTTTTTTCTTTTTTTTTTTCTTAAACTACTTTATTAATCCCGTGGGGAAATTCTCTGCATTTAACCCATCCTAGCTGTGTAGCGCCCGGGGACCAACTCCAATTCGTCTTGCCATGCCTCGGTCAGGGGCACAGACAAGAGCATTGACCCTAACATGCATGTCTTTTTGATGGTGGGAGGAAACCGGAGCACCCGGAGAAAACCCACGCGGACGCGGGAAGAACATGCAACCTCCACATAGAGGACGACCTGGGATGACCCCCAAGGTTGGACAACCCTGGGGTTCGAACCCAGGACCTTCTTGCTGTGAGGCAACAGCGCTAACCACTGGGTCACCATGCCGTAAAGCTGCTGAAACGTTTTTCAATACCATGAAACCAAACAAAGGATTTAAATTGAAATGCCCTGTGTTAATGAGTGCATAGTGGGGGAAAAAGCACATGCTTTTGATCCATCATTTGTCCTTATAAAGGACCTTTGAAGCTACACCCATTCGGTGTACATGGTTATCGACCCTCGACATTCATGTTTCAGTGTCAGTTTGTATTTGAAAGGCGCGGCTCTTGGCTCTTTGAAAAATCCTTTATCAAGAGAAATTTCAAGCTGTTTCACATAAGTTGATTACCTGTAGTTAGGTTAACTGGATCAACCATAACCTAACATGAAATTATTATTGTGAAAAAATAGATTTACTTTTTCAAGTTTATCCTTTCATCTATTTTGAAGGAGACTTTATCTGCATGGCATCGTTGTGTATGCAGTCTGTATCTAGTGTTGCTGCAGTGTATTTAATGGATCTTGTTCTTCCATTGTTGACATACGGCTTATCTAATTTTAGGTTTTAAGTCAAAGGGGAAACGGTTTCCAAAGTCTTGGCTACAGTTAGCCTAATCCTCAGTGATAGAGGAAGCCGCTGTAAAGTAGCTTAACTCACATTTGACTACACCAGAAACTAACTCTGTGGCCCTGTTCAAACAAGCTAATACAACATGCATAATTTCAGATTCATAACTCTCAAGATGGACCTCCCAATAACACTATTCAAATAGTTTTAAGCAACACGTCTGTTGTTTTCAGAGTGAATTGGACATGGTGGCAGAAAATTAAAGCAGACGATACAGGTTTTAGACGGGCAGCTCCACAAGAATCTTTTTAATAAACCTGGCAGGAATAAAACTGTAATGAAGCGTATAATGCCCTGGACATCCCCACCGCCTATTCTTATCTCCCTCACAGCAGTCAGCCAATACAGATTATTATGGGTACACATTGTTAGCAATTATTTTTTAATCTGCATTAATGAATTAACATAATGATTGGCAGTGCAGTTGAGAGTTTATTTGCTTAGAGGCTTAAAAGTTCCCTCTCCTCCTGTAGCTCGCCTGCAGGTCATATACTTGTGTAAAGCAGGCTAAAACATGCCTTCAAGTGATCCTTTGGTTTCTCATCTTTTAAATTGAGTCATTAAATGAAGAGAGGTTTCACTCAACATTTTTTTTAAGCTTTACTCAATTCTATATTGTGCAATTAAAATTGGGTGTACTGATTCAGAGCTGTACTCCCCAATATTACAACCCCACCTAATGACCAACACTTTGTCTGGTTGGCCAGTGGCTGGCCTTTTCTGGGAAACTGACACAAATAAATTCTGGGAACCCCAAATTGTGCCACAGACAGGTCAAAATTATGCTTCACTGGAACAAAAAATAAGCGAGTTATTGAATTATTTTGCTCTGTCTACTTGGTGCACACAGATATAAAAATAGTGGTGGCCGGGTAGCTAAATGGTTACAGCACATGCTGCATAACCGCAACGTCCCTGGTTTGAGTCCAGCCAGTGACCTTTGCTGCATGCCGTACCCATCTCTCTCCCCTTGTTTACTGTCTGCCACTTAACTACCCTCTAGCCATTAAAGGCAAAAAAATATATAATAGTAAAACTTTTTTTTTCTTAGTTTCAGCAAAATGAGACCAAGGGCAGCACATACGTACAAAACTAATGGTGTGAGCATGCAACACCACGATTTCAAGTAGCCTACAAACATGCTGGGGAAAAAGTTTCCTTTTCAGCAGACATCAAAGAAATTTTGGACGGCATTCATTTTTCATACCCTACTGGTTTTCTGTGTTAATTTTTTTAAAGTTGTTCATTCAGAACCCACCTTCCACAGATGCCCCCAGGTCTGCCACCAGCTGCCAAAACTGAGTTTTGTACTTCAATCTAAGAGGATGTTTTTGGAGCATGAATAATGTTCATCTGAATTTGGCTTTGAGCTGACCCAACCTAATCTTTCTTTAATAGAAGCTCTCTCACAGCCAGAGGCGTGTCATCCACAAAGGGACGTGTTTACAAGCAGAGAAGCATAACTTACGTTGAATGGATAACATTTTTCTGAGAGAAGAGAAGTTTGTGTGTAATTTGAACATGAAATGATCATCATACATTTCCTCATATTCATGATACATCATACGGAAAAGGTTGTGAGGGCCACAGCTCAGGGTGCTTGTCTCATGGTGGGGGGGGGGGGGGGGGCTCCCATAGGTTACAGATCTCTTTCCATTGGATTGCATTAGCCAATCAGCAGAGTGAGAAAATGCACTTCATAGACAATTAAAGCCGGACCGAAATTGAAACACAAACTTTTTAAACATCTCTTTGTTACTTTAATGTCATGCATTTTGCACTTGTCTCTTTCTACTGAAAACAGAAATGGAATTATAAATGCTATATTTCTTTTCTCTTTTTAAAAGTTCTCTGAGCGTATTTCCCCCCCAATACACTTGCTGCCATCTAAGACACCCATTTACATACAGCTTGTCAGATCAATATAAAACACCACCCACCCCTTACCGCCAACCCTTGGTTGTACTTGTCACGCAACAGTCAGCTCATGAATATTAAGGAGGACTAGGACGCTTCAGTTCTTGAGGGAATTGAGAAGTTATGGATAAGGGTATAAAAAAAGTCATTAACAAATGAAAATATGTTTGATGTTTTACTATGCTTGTGTTCAAGGTTTTTAGATATCTTGAGACCCAGGGGGTGAAAAATTAATTTTTTTTAACATAAATTAAGTGTTGGGGTGGTAAAACACATTGCAAAGAAAAATGGTTAGAACTTAATTTTATTCAAATTTTGAAACATGTCTACTGTAGTCGACAACAGGATAATGCGCTACATGCACTAGGCTATGTGACGTTGTTCCGCTTCGAAATAGTACTGCTTGTACGTTTCCGCTCCCTTTGTTTACATCGCGCTGGCGCCGAGCTAGATAGCTAGCATGACAGTGCTCATCATCATGAGTCTACCCAGAAAGAAAAGTTCAAGACCGCACATTTTCAAAAACAACAAAATAAATACTCCGAGCATTGCTGTGTCCAACTTTGCTCGGCTAGCTCCAAGTTTAACGGCATTCTAAGTTTTCACGGCTTTCCAATCCAGCCTGACCTGAGAAGTGTAACCAGGTTAAAATTAATGTTTTTATTTTATTTTGTTTGAGTATGAAATATCACCAAATCCTGTCTGTGTGCTGTTATTTGTGTTTACTACATTTTATTTTATGTCATTATTTACTTTTATGTATGTTTTACAACGACCGTCATATACGTGTACTGTCGCTTTAAGAGAGAGGTCTTGTGGGTACACGGAAGAGGGAACGCGGGAGAGGCCATTTTGTTTTGTGGGAGGAGTCTCAAGCAGCAATCGAGCCGAGCCACACGTGTTTCTTACCGTAGGACAGTTTTTTTTGCTGGTTGAGGAGAACGTAACTTTGAGTATCCCTGTAAGAAGATACTGCAAGCTGTGGGATAAAATACTTGTTTATCCTTTCTTACATCGGAGTCCCGTGGACGGTTTCTCCTTCTAACGCACACGAGTGAAGTCCGGGCAGTGGTTGAACTTCGACCCCCACGTCCGTAAGAAACACCGCTCCCGCTGGAGGACTGGACGTTTGTCGAAGGGTTTGAAACCAAAATAAATGGCAAGGTGGGCCAAATAGAGTCCTGTGTGTCCCCCCCTCCTTCTTTGATCATGATGATGATGATGATGATGAGAAACTGAGGGCCCCCACAACACCTGGGACCCCACCGAAAATAGAACACAACGCAGAGCTAATGATGAGAGTGACGGGCGTGCAGCAGGCTGACCAGCATAGAACAGCATAGGACTGCCCCCGTTACATTGGTGCCGTGACCCTCCTGGATCCTGAGAGTGACATCAGTTGCTCGCCGCGGGAGGCTGCTGTCGTCATCAAGCCCCAGACGTCCTCAGGTATTTCTACAGACTGTACACTCATGTTACAGCGGACTGGAGTTGAGCTGTGTGGACACTGGACAGTCATAGCTGTGGTTACCATGGACTGGGCTTGTGAACAGGACATTTGTATATATTGAAGGAAGAAAAACACACGAGAAAAAAAAAGGAAAAAAAGGTTAATGTTGATGTGATTGAAGGACTCGTGTGAATAATCTATTGATCTAAACTACTGGATATGTGCATATGTGATTAATCTATTGGTGAATTTGTTGATTGTGTGTGATTGTTTCAATCTCTTAGTGATTTCTAGATTCAATTATTTAAATGAATTGAGCTTTTCACTTTTTTATTTAATTTTTTATTTTATCTGAGTGTTAGAGGTAGGAACATGGCAGAGGGTGGTTCGTACGTAGGTGGGGGTAACATTGCTGATCAGGATATTTTGGATCGCCAGTGTGCTATGGAGAGGGGGTACCAGTTAGATGTGGGTGGGGGTTTACGGCTAGGTGTAGGTAGGAGTTTCGGGCAGCTCTTAGAGGGCGGGGAACCAGACACCAGAGCACCAGGACCTAGAGACCCGACCGCATTTGGCACTCCTCAGTTCACCTCCACACGCTACATAGAACGGGCCAGGCCAGGTATCAGCGAAGGGGCTGTGCTAGGTAACAGCGAGCAGCCAGTGGGTGAGTTAGCCATGCTCATTACTCAGTTAGCAGAAAAGATAGGAGAGTCAATCACTGCTAAGCTGCAGGAAAAACAAATGCTTAGAAACACACACACAGACAGTGCTAGGTCTGCTGAACAGCGTTTGGAGACAGCTCCTAGTGTTAGAGTAGTAATGCAGACAGACGCTAGGGAGCCTCCTATTTTCAGGGGCGATAGCTCTGATAAGTTTACAGTTCATGAGTGGGAGAGCCTTATGACTTTGCATTTGAGGAAGCGAGCCATTCCAGTTAGTGAGCAGTCACATGAGATTCTAGCTAAGCTTATGGGGAAAGCAGGGGACGTGGTGAGGATAAAGCTGCGCAACACATCTGTCGACCACATAGCGAACCCCCAAATTATTTTTGATGTACTGAAGCAACACTTTAGTGACCTCACATACTCGAGCATGCCCCTGGCGGACTTTTACAGTACGCTGCCCAAGCCAGGTGAGGACGCTATGGAGTATTGGATTAGGCTTAATAAAACAGTGGAGGTGGCTGACGAATGCTTGAAGTGGCAGGGCCGTAGTATTGAAGAGCCAAGCCACGAGGTAAGCATGATGTTTATCAAACACTGTCCAGATCAGTCTCTTGCCAATGTTTTTAAGTTCAAGTCCGCAGGGAAATGGTCTGCTAGCGAGATCCAGGAGAGGCTTGATGAGCACATGCTGGAGAGGAAGTACCGTGTTGCTGCAGGTGGACAACGTGAAGCAGGCGCGGTAGAGCGTAGGTTCCATTCACAGGTTCATGTCCCTGTAGTCAACATGGCTCCCGACTTGAACACGACCGTGCCGGTGGTGCCATCTCCCGTCCCGGCTCATGCGTCATCTACACCATTTTGTGCAAGGTGTCCTACACCGTCTCCCGCACCTGTCTTTGGCGGTGATGACTATATGAGGAGTTTGGTGAGCTTGCTAGACCGTTTGGTCACAATGCAGACTCAGGTTCCAGTTAGCGCTGCGGTCCAGACACCGACGCGGACTCAACCGCCAGCTAGCGCCGCAGGGCGGGTGCCAGACGCACCGCAGCGGTCTTGCAGGGTTTGTAAGTCTCCGGATCACTCCACATTTTCCCACTGCAGCCGGGAGAACCGATGTATAAACTGTTTGTCTCCTGGTCATTGGAAGAGGGACTGTCCTCACCCTCAGCCGCCCAACCAGCTCCGTTCTCAGCCTGGTGGAAGAGCTGGTCATCAGTCTCGTCCATTAAACTACTAAACCCACACCTAGAGAGGGATGGTGTGGGTAATGTAGATGTATCCCTCACTGATGTCTCCGACCTGGCTCACTTGTATGAAGACAAGTGTGCCAAAGCACCTCAGGGTTCGCGTATGGTCATTCAGGCGACACAGAGGATTCAGGCTTTCAGTGACTTGTTCTATGCTCCTGTTCTTGTCAACCAGAGTGTGCAGCTTAATGGCATGTTGGATACTGGCTCTATGTCATGCAGTATCAGTGAAAATGCAGTAGAGAAGCTCCGCTCTGGGGGTGTTTTACCTGAGAAGCAGCAGCCTGAAGAGAACATTGTCTTGATTGGCTGCGGTGGTCTGGAGACTAGGCCTGATGGTTTTTATGACCTCAACATGCAGCTTTATGGTGTTTCCTTTGTCATACCCACTCTGGTCGTGCCCGGTCAGCATGATGATCTGATAGTCGGCACAAACGTCATTAAACATGTGGCCCATGTACTCAAGAGTGGTACTGAGTACTGGGACATCGCGTCCAGACAGGAACATCCGTCTAGTCCTGACGTTGAACAGTTCTTGTCCATGTTCACGAATGTAGAGCGCTGGAGGGGTGGTGCAGTTCCTGAGAAGATAGGTACTGTTAAGCTCACCCAGGCCGTGACACTCTTACCGAGGAACGAGCACTTAGTCTGGGGCAGACTTCCTGCTAAGGTGCCTATGTCAGCTGGAAGCACTGTTGTTGTGGAGCCGACAGACTCCAAGGCCATGCCACGCAGTGTCCTCGTAGGTCGACTTGTCACACCGCTCTGGGGTGATAGGTGGGTACCCATGACTGTTGTCAATCCATCTGACAAAGCAATCACACTGAAAAGGAACTGCAAGTTGGCTGATGTGTTTCCATGCTTGGCGATTGAGGACTTTAATGTTTTCCAGGGACTGCAATCAGTTGCAGGGAGGCATGAGTCCAACGCCACAGATAGTGCCTGTCCCCCTGTCCAGCCGGCTAGGAGTTTGTCAGAGCTCGGACTCAGTGACATTGACCTCAGCTCCTGTCAGGTTAGTGAGGCATGCAAGTCCCAGCTCACTCAGCTGCTCACCGAGTACCATGACATCTTCTCCAGGGACTCTCTGGACTGTGGCGAGGTCACAGCATACACACATCACATCCATCTGGTGGATGAGCGCCCCTTTCGCTTGCCCTACAGGAGGGTTCCCCCAGCCCACTATCAGAAGTTGAGACAGGTTCTCACTGATATGGAGGAGAAAGGGATTATCCGGAAGTCCTCGAGCGCATACGCTTCACCGCTGGTTATGGTATGGAAGAAGGATGGCGGGCTTCGGATCTGCACTGATTTCAGATGGCTGAATGCTCGGACCTTGAAAGACGCTCATCCCTTGCCACACCAGTCGGACTGTCTTGCCGCGCTGGGTGGTAACTGCCTCTTTAGTACGATGGACCTCACCTCTGGCTTCTTCAACATCCCAATGCATGAAGATGACAAGAAGTACACTGCTTTCACGACTCCCCTTGGGTTGCATGAATACAATCGCATGCCACAAGGCCTTTGTAATAGCCTTGCAGCCTTCATGAGAATGATGATTGGGATCTTTGGGGATCTGAACTTCACGAAGCTTTTGTGCTATCTTGATGATCTTCTTGTCTTCGCGCCGTCAGAGGTTGAGGCTCTGTCGAGGCTCCGCACTGTGTTTCAGAGGTTGAGGGAGAACAACTTGAAACTGGCTCCGAAGAAGTGTCATCTGCTGCAGAAGCGGGTGCGGTTTTTGGGCCACGTGGTTGATGGCGGAGGTGTGTCTGTCGATCCCTCCAAAGTAGAGGTCATCTCCAACATGACAGTGCAGGATCTCATGGAAGGTGATGGGTGCACGCCTTCTGTTCGTAGGATCAAATCTTTCCTTGGTATGGTATTTTACTCCCAGCATTTCCTCCCGAACTGCTCCTCCGTGGCTAAGCCCCTGTTCGCCCTTACAGCTGGACAAAAGAGGAGGGGGAGGTCAGCTAAGGATAAGAAGCCCCATGGCAGCTTCCGTAAGCTTACCTCCGCAGACTGGACGGTGGAATGTGGGGAAGCATTTGATTTGTTGAAGACGATGTTACTGGAGTGTGTGGTGCTTGCCCATCCAGACTTTGAGGTGCCTTTCATTTTGTCGGTCGATGCGTCTTTGGACGGACTCGGCGCGGTGCTGTCTCAAGTGCCCCGAGGAGAGTCCAAGGCCAGACCTGTTGGTTTTGCAAGCAAGTCCCTCAGTGCCTCACAGCGGAAGTATCCAGCTCATAGACTGGAGTTCATGGCGCTGAAGTGGAGTGTTTGTGAAAAGTTCAGCCACTGGCTGAAGGGTCAAAGCTTCACCGTTTGGACAGATAATAATCCGCTGACTTATCTCCTAACGAAGCCGAAGCTTGACGCGTGTGAGATCCGCTGGGTGTCTAAATTGGCGTCTTACACTTTCGATCTCAAACACCTGCCAGGGAAGAAAAACGTGGTGGCGGATGCCTTGAGTCGCGACCCTTTTTCCAAGCCCGTCAGTCAGAGGCTACTTAGGGAGCCCTACCCGGCCCTTGTTCAGGAAGCCGACGGTGTTGAGGGGGACTCTGTGCAGGATGTTTTCAGACTCAGTTGCCAGTCCCAAACAGTGAGTAGTGCGCGATCTGGGTTTGCTTGTGATGCAGCTGAGGTCAGGGCTTTTTGTCAAGCCAAATGTGACTGGCCTGATGCATCAGTATTCACAGCACTCAGTTTGGTCCAGCACGTTCAGCATCTGTCGGGTGGTCAGGATACACTGCCAATGTTATCCACCGAGGAGCTCAGGTTGAGTCAGGAGCAGGACCCCTACATCTCCAAGGTGTTGCCCTTTGTCGCTTTTCGGAAGCGGCCATCGAGACGTGAGAGGCATGGTGCTGACCAGAAGGTCCTTAGGCTGCTGAAACAGTGGGAGAAGTTGGAAGTCAATGATGGTGTCTTGTACAGGGTGACAAAGGACCCAGTGTCCAAGCAGAGGAGGTCTCAGTATGTTTTACCTCTGAGTCTGAAAGACAAGGCACTGTCTGGCATCCACGATCACGCTGGTCATCAGGGCCAGGACCGTACTCTCTCTCTTGCAAGGCAGCGTTTTTATTGGCCTGACATGGAGAGGGATATCAGAGCATATGTCAGATGCTGTCGGAGATGTGTGTTTGGGAAGACCCCAGAGCCAGCTGCTTGCGCGCCCCTGGAGAGCATTAAAACCTCCGCACCGATGCAGCTTGTGTGTATGGATTTCTGGTCCGCTGAGGACAGTAAGCAGCGGTCGGTCGATGTCCTAGTGGTTACTGACCACTTCACTAAGCTTGCTCACGCGTTCCCCTGCGCCAATCAGACAGCGAAGCAGGTCGCCAAGAAACTCTGGGATCATGTATTCTGTGTTTATGGGTTTCCGGAGAGAATACATTCTGACCAGGGCACAAACTTTGAGAGCAACCTGATTGCAGAGCTTCTCAGGTTGGCAGGTGTAGCGAAGTCCCACACGACGCCCTACCATCCTATGGGTAATGGCGGGACAGAGCGGTTTAATCGCACGATGGGGAATATGCTCCGTTCCCTTCCGCTTCAGCAGAAGCAACAGTGGCCTCAGCAGATCCATTCTCTCACGCTCGCGTACAATGCCACTGTTCACGAGACCACGGGTTACGCGCCTTTCTTCCTGATGTATGGGCGTGTCCCAAGACTGCCGGTGGATGTTATGTTCAGGCAGGTTTTGCATGACCCTCACGTTGTTGATTATGACTCTTATGCTCAGTCTCTGCTTTCCTGTCTAAGGAGTGCAATGGAGATCGCTCAGAAGCACTCCACGGCTGAGCAGCAGCATCAGGCGCGACAGTAAAACAGACATGCCAAGGGCACTGTCCTGTCTGTCGGGGATCGTGTTTTGGTTGCGAACCAGAGTGAGCGAGGGAAGAGAAAGTTGGCTGACAAATGGGAGAACGGAGTGTACACGGTTGTCGGTGTCAACCCCAATATCCACGTCTACAAGATTCAGGATGCAGAGGGGCACACCAGGGTGGTGCACAGGAACCGTTTGTTGGAGGTCAACTTCTTGCCCCTTCCTGAGTTAGATCAGGGTGAGGAGTCCAGTACAACCAGTCAGTTGTTTGACTGCGCAGAGTCCGATGAGGAGGACAGTGCAGATGTCCTGACGGTCTCAGGGGATGCAGTGGGGCTAGCAGTCTCATCACTTGGAGACTCGCCTAGATCTGAGTGGGCAGAAGCGGAAGAGTTCATTCCGTCTAGTCTGGTAGTCAGTCCTGTGGGGGCCACTGCTCAGTCTCCACCCAACACACACGCACCACACAACACACATGCACCACACATAGAGGCATCACCCTCACTCGATGTAGGTGTTATATCTCACACTGATTCGCACACAGAAGCACCACACTCACTCCATACAGATGTTGCAGCTCGCACTGTCTCACGCACACAAGTAGAGAGCGATGGTCGGGTTAGGACACGCACAGGGAGGGTGGTGAGGTCAGTGAACAGGTTAATAGAATCTATGGCTCAGATGCCATTTCTACGGAGTGTGAGGGTTTGAACTTTGATTGAGGTTGGAGTCATTCAAACTAGTTTAATGTGAGTTATTAGGTGTCTATCAGACAGGGTTGTTTTGGGCCAAGTGCATGGTGTGGCGTATCAGGCGTCACATTGATCTAGGGGAATACTGAGACTTGATCAACCTCATTATTTTCTGAACCTCGTAACCGAGGTAGCTCCTAAGTTGACTGGAGGACTAGGTCCTTCTTTTCACTTGTGCCAGTAGTCAGTGATGGGCTTTTCCTTTCCTCTTTCTCTTTTTATCCTGCTGTCAGGATGTTGGTGAATTTCAGGAGGGGTGAATGTAACCAGGTTAAAATTAATGTTTTTATTTTATTTTGTTTGAGTATGAAATGTCACCAAATCCTGTCTGTGTGCTGTTATTTGTGTTTACTACATTTTATTTTATGTCATTATTTACTTTTATGTATGTTTTACAACGACCGTCATATACGTGTACTGTCGCTTTAAGAGAGAGGTCTTGTGGGTACACGGAAGAGGGAACGCGGGAGAGGCCATTTTGTTTTGTGGGAGGAGTCTCAAGCAGCAATCGAGCCGAGCCACACGTGTTTCTTACCGTAGGACAGTTTTTTTTGCTGGTTGAGGAGAACGTAACTTTGAGTATCCCTGTAAGAAGATACTGCAAGCTGTGGGATAAAACACTTGTTTATCCTTTCTTACATCGGAGTCCCGTGGACGGTTTCTCCTTCTAACGCACACGAGTGAAGTCCGGGCAGTGGTTGAACTTCGACCCCCACGTCCGTAAGAAACACCGCTCCCGCTGGAGGACTGGACTTTTTCTCGCAGGGTTTGAAACCAAAATAAATGGCAAGGTGGGCCAAATAGAGTCCTGTGTGTCCCCCCCTCCTTCTTTGATCATGATGATGATGATGATGAGAAACTGAGGGCCCCCACAACGCCTGGGACCCCACCGAAAATAGAACACAACGCAGAGCTAATGATGAGAGTGACGGGCGTGCAGCAGGCTGACCAGCATAGAACAGCATAGGACTGCCCCCGTTACAGAAGACAGTGGCTGGTAAATGTAACCAAGTTAAAATTAATGTTTTTATTTTATTTTGTTTGAGTATGAAATATCACCAAATCCTGTCTGTGTGCTGTTATTTGTGTTTACTACATTTTATTTTATGTCATTATTTACTTTTATGTATGTTTTACAACGACCGTCATATACGTGTACTGTCGCTTTAAGAGAGAGGTCTTGTGGGTACACGGAAGAGGGAACGCGGGAGAGGCCATTTTGTTTTGTGGGAGGAGTCTCAAGCAACAATCGAGCCGAGCCACACGTGTTTCTTACCGTGGGACAGTTTTGCTGGTTGAGGAGAACGTAACCTTGAGTATCCCTGTAAGAAGATACTGCAAGCTGTGGGATAAAATACTTGTTTATCCTTTCTTACATCGGAGTCCCGTGGACGGTTTCTACTTCTAACGCACACAAGTGGAGTCCGGGCAGTGGTTGAACTTCGACCCCCACGTCCGTAAGAAACACCGCTCCCGCTGGAGGACTGGAGGTTGTCGAAGGGTTTGAAACCAAAATAAATGGCAAGGTGGGCCAAATAGAGTCCTGTGTGTCCCCGCTCCTTCCTTGATCATGATGATGATGATGATGAGAGACTGAGGGCCCCCCACAACACCTGGGGCCCCACACAACTAGAACACAACGCAGAGCTACTGATGAGAGTGACGGGCAATGCAGCAGGCTGCCCAGCATAGAACAGCATAGGACTGCCCCCGTTACATTGGTGCCGTGACCCTCCTGGATCCTGAGAGTGACATCAGTTGCTCGCCGCGGGAGGCTGCTGTCGTCATCAAGCCCCAGACGTCCTCAGGTATTTCTATAGACTGTACACTCATGTTACAGTGGACTGGAGTTGAGCTGTGTGGACACTGGACAGTCATAGCTGTGGTTACCATGGACTGGGCTTGTGAACAGGACATTTGTATATACTGAAGGAAGAAAAACACACGAAAAAAAAAAAAGCAAAAAAAGGTTAATGTTGATGTGATTGAAGGACTCGTGTGAATAATCTATTGATCTAAACTACTGGATATGTGCATATGTGATTAATCTATTGGTGAATTTGTTGATTGTGTGTGATTGTTTCAATCTCTTAGTGATTTCTAGATTCAATTATTTAAATGAATTGAGCTTTTCACTTTTTTATTTAATTTTTTATTTTATCTGAGTGTTAGAGGTAGGAACATGGCAGAGGGTGGTTCGTACGTATAGGTGGGGGTAACATTGCTGATCAGGATCTTTTGGATCGCCAGTGTGCTATGGAGAGGGGGTACCAGTTAGATGTGGGTGGGGGTTTACGGCTAGGTGTAGGTAGGAGTTTCGGGCAGCTCTTAGAGGGCGGGGAACCAGACACCAGAGCACCAGGACCTAGAGACCCGACCACATTTGGCACTCCTCATTTCACCTCCACACGCTACGTAGAACGGGCCAGGCCAGGTATAAGCGAAGGGGCTGTGCTGGGTAACAGCGAGCAGCCAGTGGGTGAGTTAGCCATGCTCATTACTCGGTTAGCAGAGAAGATAGGAGAGTCAATCACTGCTAAGCTGCAGGAAACACAAATGCTTAGAAACACACACACAGACAGTGCTAGGTCTGCTGAACAGTGTTCGGAGACAGTGCCTAGTGTTAGAGTAGTAATGCAGACAGACGCTAGGGAGCCTCCTATTTTCAGGGGCGACAGCTCTGATAAGTTTACAGTTCATGAGTGGGAGAGCCTTATGACTTTGTATTTGAGGAAGCGAGCCATTCCAGTTAGTGAGCAGTCACATGAGATTCTAGCTAAGCTTATGGGGAAAGCAAGGGACGTGGTGAGGATAAAGCTGCGCAACACATCTGTCGACCACATAGCGAACCCCCAAATTATTTTTGATGTACTGAAGCAGCACTTTAGTGACTTCACATACTCGAGCATGCCCTTGGCGGACTTTTACAGTACGCTGCCCAAGCCAGGTGAGGACGCTATGGAGTATTGGATTAGGCTTAATAAGACAGTGGAGGTGGCTGACGAATGCTTGAAGCGGCAAGGCCGTAGTATTGAAGAGCCAAGCCATGAGGTAAGCATGATGTTTATCAAACACTGTCCAGATCAGTCTCTTGCCAATGTTTTTAAGTTCAAGTCCGCAGGGAAATGGTCTGCTAGCGAGATCCAAGAGAGGCTTGATGAGCACATGCTGGAGAGGAAGTACCGTGTTGCTGCAGGTGGACAACGTGAAGCAGGCGCGGTAGAGCGTAGGTTCCATTCACAGGTTCATGTCCCTGTAGTCAACATGGCTCCCGACTTGAACACGACCGTGCCGGTGGTGCCATCTCCCGTCCCGGCTCATGCGTCATCTACACCATTTTGTGCAAGGTGTCCTACACCGTCTCCCGCAACTGTCTTTGGCGGTGATGACTATATGAGGAGTTTGGTGAGCTTGCTAGACCGTTTGGTCACAATGCAGACTCAGGTTCCAGTTAGCGCTGCGGTCCAGACACCGACGCGGACTCAACCGCCAGCTAGCGCCGCAGGGCGGGTGCCAGACGCACCGCAGCGGTCTTGCAGGGTTTGTAAGTCTCCGGATCACTCCACATTTTCCCACTGCAGCCGGAAGAACCGATGTATAAACTGTTTGTCTCCTGGTCATTGGAAGAGGGACTGTCCTCACCCTCAGCCGCCCAACCAGCTCCGTTCTCAGCCTGGTGGAAGAGCTGGTCATCAGTCTCGTCCATTAAACTACTAAACCCACACCTAGAGAGGGATGGTGTGGGTAATGTAGATGTATCCCTCACTGATGTCTCCGACCTGGCTCACTTGTATGAAGACAAGTGTGCCAAAGCACCTCAGGGTTCGCGTATGGTCATTCAGGCGACACAGAGGATTCAGGCTTTCAGTGACTTGTTCTATGCTCCTGTTCTTGTCAACCAGAGTGTGCGGCTTAATGGCATGTTGGATACTGGCTCTATGTCATGCAGTATCAGTGAAAATGCAGTAGAGAAGCTCCGCTCTGGGGGTGTTTTACCTGAGAAGCAACAGCCTGAAGAGAACATTGTCTTGATTGGCTGCGGTGGTCTGGAGACTAGGCCTGATGGTTTTTATGACCTCAACATGCAGCTTTATGGTGTTTCCTTTGTCATACCCACTCTGGTCGTGCCCGGTCAGCATGATGATCTGATAGTCGGCACAAACGTCATTAAACATGTGGCCCATGTACTCAAGAGTGGTACTGAGTACTGGGACATCGCGTCCAGACAGGAACATCCGTCTAGTCCTGACGTTGAACAGTTCTTGTCCATGTTCACGAATGTAGAGCGCTGGAGGGGTGGTGCAGTTCCTGAGAAGATAGGTACTGTTAAGCTCACCCAGGCCGTGACACTCTTACCGAGGCACGAGCACTTAGTCTGGGGCAGACTTCCTGCTAAGGTGCCTATGTCAGCTGGAAGCACTGTTGTTGTGGAGCCGACAGACTCCAAGGCCATGCCACGCAGTGTCCTCGTAGGTCGACTTGTCACACAGCTCTGGGGTGATAGGTGGGTACCCATGACTGTTGTCAATCCATCTGACAAAGCCATCACACTGAAAAGGAACTGCAAGTTGGCTGATGTGTTTCCATGCTTGGCGATTGAGGACTTTAATGTTTTCCAGGGACTGCAATCAGTTGCAGGGAGGCATGAGTCCAACGCCACAGATAGTGCCTGTCCCCCTGTCCAGCCGGCTAGGAGTTTGTCAGAGCTCGGACTCAGTGACATTGACCTCAGCTCCTGTCAGGTTAGTGAGGCATGCAAGTCCCAGCTCACTCAGCTGCTCACCGAGTACCATGACATCTTCTCCAGGGACTCTCTGGACTGTGGCGAGGTCACAGGATACACACATCGCATCCATCTGGTGGATGAGCACCCCTTTCGCTTGCCCTACAGGAGGGTTCCCCCAGCCCACTATCAGAAGTTGAGACAAGTTCTCACTGATATGGAGGAGAAAGGGATTATCCGGAAGTCCTCGAGCGCATACGCTTCACCGCTGGTTATGGTATGGAAGAAGGATGGCGGGCTTCGGATCTGCACTGATTTCAGATGGCTGAATGCTCGGACCTTGAAAGACGCTCATCCCTTGCCACACCAGTCGGACTGTCTTGCCGCGCTGGGTGGTAACTGCCTCTTTAGTACGATGGACCTCACCTCTGGCTTCTTCAACATCCCAATGCATGAAGATGACAAGAAGTACACTGCTTTCACGACTCCCCTTGGGTTGCATGAATACAATCGCATGCCACAGGGCCTTTGTAATAGCCCTGCAGCCTTCATGAGAATGATGATTGGGATCTTTGGGGATCTGAACTTCACGAAGCTTTTGTGCTATCTTGATGATCTTCTTGTCTTCGCGCCGTCAGAGGTTGAGGCTCTGTCGAGGCTCCGCACTGTGTTTCAGAGGTTGAGGGAGAACAACTTGAAACTGGCTCCGAAGAAGTGTCATCTGCTGCAGAAGCGGGTGCGGTTTTTGGGCCACGTGGTTGATGGCGGAGGTGTGTCTGTCGATCCCTCCAAAGTAGAGGTCATCTCCAACATGACAGTGCAGGATCTCATGGAAGGTGATGGGTGCACGCCTTCTGTTCGCAGGATCAAATCTTTCCTTGGTATGGTATTTTACTACCAGCATTTCCTCCTGAACTGCTCCTCCGTGGCTAAGCCCCTGTTCGCCCTTACAGCTGGACAAAAGAGGAGGGGGAGGTCGGCTAAGGATAAGAAGCCCCATGGCAGCTTCCGTAAGCTTACCTCCGCAGACTGGACGGTGGAATGTGGGGAAGCATTTGATCTGTTGAAGACGATGTTACTGGAGTGTGTGGTGCTTGCCCATCCAGACTTTGAGGTGCCTTTCATTTTGTCGGTCGATGCGTCTTTGGACGGACTCGGCGCGGTGCTGTCTCAAGTGCCCCGAGGAGAGTCCAAGGCCAGACCTGTTGGTTTTGCAAGCAAGTCCCTCAGTGCCTCACAGCGGAAGTATCCAGCTCATAGACTGGAGTTCATGGCGCTGAAGTGGAGTGTTTGTGAAAAGTTCAGCCACTGGCTGAAGGGTCAAAGCTTCACCGTTTGGACAGATAATAATTCGCTGACTTATCTCCTAACGAAACCGAAGCTTGACGCGTGTGAGATCCGCTGGGTGTCTAAGTTGGCATCTTACACCTTCGATCTCAAACACCTGCCAGGGAAGAAAAACGTGGTGGCGGATGCATTGAGTCGCGACCCTTTTTCCAAGCCCGTCAGTCAGAGGCTACTTAGGGAGCCCTACCCGGCCCTTGTTCAGGAAGCCGACGGGGTTGAGGGGGACTCTGTGCCGGATGTTTTCAGACTCAGTTGCCAGTCCCAAACACTGAGTAGTGCGCGATCTGGGTTTGCTTGTGATGCAGCTGAGGTCAGGGCTTTTTGTCAAGCCAAATGTGACTGGCCTGATGCATCAGTATTCACAGCACTCAGTTTGGTCCAGCACGTTCAGCATCTGTCGGGTGGTCAGGATACACTGCCAATGTTATCCACCGAGGAGCTCAGGTTGAGTCAGGAGCAGGACCCCTGCATCTCCAAGGTGTTGCCCTTTGTCGCTGTTCGGAAGCGGCCATCGAGGCGTGAGAGGCATGGTGCTGACCAGAAGGTCCTCAGGCTGTTGAAACAGTGGGAGAAGTTGGAAGTCAATGATGGTGTCTTGTACAGGGTGACAAAGGACCCAGTGTCCAAGCAGAGGAGGTCTCAGTATGTTTTACCTCTGAGTCTGAAAGACAAGGCACTGTCTGGCATCCACGATCACGCTGGTCATCAGGGCCAGGACCGTACTCTCTCTTTTGCAAGGCAGCGTTTTTATTGGCCTGACATGGAGAGGGATATCAGAGCATATGTCAGATGCTGTCGGAGATGTGTGTTTGGGAAGACCCCAGAGCCAGCTGCTTGCGCGCCCCTGGAGAGCATTAAAACCTCCGCACCGATGCAGCTTGTGTGTATGGATTTCTGGTCCGCTGAGGACAGTAAGCAGCGGTCGGTCGATGTCCTAGTGGTTACTGACCACTTCACTAAGCTTGCTCACGCGTTCCCCTGCGCCAATCAGACAGCGAAGCAGGTCGCCAAGAAACTCTGGGATCATGTATTCTGTGTTTACGGGTTTCCGGAGAGAATACATTCTGACCAGGGCACAAACTTTGAGAGCAACCTGATTGCAGAGCTTCTCAGGTTGGCGGGTGTAGCGAAGTCCCACACGACGGCCTACCATCCTATGGGTAATGGCGGGACAGAGCGGTTTAATCGCACGATGGGGAATATGCTCCGTTCCCTTCCGCTTCAGCAGAAGCAACAGTGGCCTCAGCAGATCCATTCTCTCACGCTCGCGTACAATGCCACTGTTCACGAGACCACAGGTTACGCGCCTTTCTCCCTGATGTATGGGCGTGTCCCAAGACTGCCGGTGGATGTTATGTTCAGGCAGGTTTTGCATGACCCTCACGTTGTTGATTATGACTCTTATGCTCAGTCTCTGCTTTCCTGTCTAAGGAGTGCAATGGAGATCGCTCAGAAGCACTCCACGGCTGAGCAGCAGCATCAGGCGCGACAGTACAACAGGCATGCCAAGGGCACTGTCCTGTCTGTCGGGGATCGTGTTTTGGTTGCGAACCAGAGTGAGCGAGGGAAGAGAAAGTTGGCTGACAAATGGGAGAACGGAGTGTACACGGTTGTCGGTGTCAACCCCAATATCCACGTCTACAAGATTCAGGATGCAGAGGGGCACACCAGGGTGGTGCACAGGAACCGTTTGTTGGAGGTCAACTTCTTGCCCCTACCTGAGTTAGATCAGGGTGAGGAGTCCAGTACAACCAGTCAGTTGCTTGACTGCGCAGGGTCCGATGAGGAGGACAGTGCAGATGGCCTGACGGTCTCAGGGGATGCAGTGGGGCTAGCAGTCTCATCACTTGGAGACTCACCTAGATCTGAGTGGGCAGAAGCGGAAGAGTTCATTCCGTCTAGTCTGGTAGTCAGTCCTGTGGGGGCCACTGCTCAGTCTCCACCCAACACACACGCACCACACAACACACATGCACCACACATAGAGGCATCACACTCACTCGATGTAGGTGTTATATCTCACACTGATTCGCACACAGGGGCACCACCCTCACTCGATACAGATGTTGCAGCTCGCACTGTCTCACGCACACAAGTAGAGAGCGATGGTCGGGTTAGGACACGCACAGGGAGGGTGGTGAGGTCAGTGAACAGGTTAATAGAATCTATGGCTCAGATGCCATTTCTACGGAGTGTGAGGGTTTGAACTTTGATGGAGGTTGGAGTCATTCAAACTAGTTTAATGTGAGTTATTAGGTGTCTATCAGACAAGGTTGTTTTGGGCCAAGTGCATGGTGTGGCGTATCAGGCGTCACATTGATCTAAGGGAATTCTGAGACTTGATCAACCTCATTATTTTCTGGACCTCGTAACCGAGGTAGCTCCTAAGTTGGCTGGAGGACTAGGTCCTTCTTTTCACTTGTGCCAGTAGTCAGTGATGGGCTTTTCCTTTCCTCTTTCTCTTTTTATCCTGCTGTCAGGATGTTGGTGAATTTCAGGAGGGGTGAATGTAACCAAGTTAAAATTAATGTTTTTATTTTATTTTGTTTGAGTATGAAATATCACCAAATCCTGTCTGTGTGCTGTTATTTGTGTTTACTACATTTTATTTTATGTCATTATTTACTTTTATGTGTTTTACAACGACCGTCATATACGTGTACTGTCGCTTTAAGAGAGAGGTCTTATGGGTACACGGAAGACGGAACGCGGGAGAGGCCATTTTTGTTTTGTGGGAGGAGTCTCAAGTAGCAATCGAGCCGAGCCACACGTGTTTCTTACCGTGGGACAGTTTTGCTGGTTGAGGAGAACGTAACCTTGAGTATCCCTGTAAGAAGATACTGCAAGCTGTGGGATAAAATACTTGTTTATCCTTTCTTACATCGGAGTCCCGTGGACGGTTTCTACTTCTAACGCACACGAGTGGAGTCCGGGCAGTGGTTGAACTTCGACCCCCACGTCCGTAAGAAACACCGCTCCCGCTGGAGGACTGGACGGTTGTCGAAGGGTTTGAAACCAAAATAAATGGCAAGGTGGGCTAAATAGAGTCCTGTGTGTCCCCGCTCCTTCCTTGATCATGATGATGATGATGATGAGAGACTGAGGGCCCCCCACAACACCTGGGGCCCCACACAACTAGAACACAACGCAGAGCTACTGATGAGAGTGACGGGCATGCAGCAGGCTGACCAGCATAGAACAGCATAGGACTGCCCCCGTTACATAAACATACCCCGGGATCATTTCACCATCACCTCTCACACTAAGGTCTGCAGCAGTCACTTCTCCACCGATCAGCTCATCGAGCCAACAACCCTTGATGGTCGAAGAAGGCTTGTTAAAGGTGCTGTACCGGCGCTCTTTGAATGGAATGGCTATACTGTTGAGACGCCACGGCGCAGTGTGTGGGAGAGAGCAAAACGGCCCGTTGATCCAGTCCCTCCTGAGGAGCAACACGATAGCGCAAGGGATCACGACTACTGCTCTGTCCCTGAACCGTCTGCACTGCAGAGGGCAAGAACACAGTGGGAGGAGGGTGGGTGTATGCGATAAAGACAGATATAGACGGACACGACAAGTACAAGGCTAGATTTGTAGCAAAGGGATATAGCCAGAGAGCTGGGGTGGATTATGGGGAGACATTTTCTCCGACAGCCAACCTAACAAGTGTTCGAGTGCTTCTACAGAAGGCGGCTCAATATGACTTGATGTTACACCAGATGGATGTAATGACGAAGCCCGCATCCAAGGTAAAACTGAAGACATTTGCTGAGGCAATGTTTGGTGTGTGAAATGTGAGTGGTATGGGTTATACCAAGTTTCTTTTCATTTGTTCTACGATTATGAAAAAGTATACAGTAAGCACATGATTCATAAGTGGGAGTGTTGAGATATAACACCAGTGTATTTGTATGACTATGTGTTACTGTGTACTATTATTTTGTTTACGACTTTGTTTGTCCACAATTGGGCGGTGTTGCGCTTGCATGCGCGGATTGATTACGTCACTGAGACGCGGTTCATTTTTCTTCTTCTCCCAAAACGACCGAATAAACGAAGGCTGCATTTTTCCCTCCAGCAGGAGTTCGGTAGTCAGTACGATTCTTTATAACGGTTTAATAATCCACTTCATCTGCGCAGAGATAGACATAAAGTATTAGTCTAGTCTTCTAACACTGCTTGACTTTGGTTTTAACAGCTCAAAAGCTAAAAAAGTTGCTGATTCAGAAAAAGTCAGCGACGTTAACGTTAGCTCGGCTGCTGCTAGCAACATTTCTGAAGAGGACTCGACCACCACTAACGTTAACGAGGTAAGGCTTGATCAAGTCTTTTTGATTTTCTACAGAAAAGCATGGCTAGCTAACACTCTTTCAGATTAATTTTGAATTTCCCGTTTAGTTAGCAGTGTTTAGTATATGTTAATGTGCGTTTATGTAAACTAAAGTTATGCCTACCTATAGGTTCGCCTGGGCTCTAATGTTAGTACAACTACTAACGTCGGGAGTGGAACCACAGATGGATACGTTGGACTTCCTTGTCACTGGCCGCTGTGCCATGCATTTGCCATTTACGTGTGTGAGTGAGTGTTAGTGATCTCGACTCTCAAAGTAAGCAACTAATTATCCTTGATTTTAACATGGCAACTGTTTTTTGTTTTGTTTTGGGCAAAATAAAAATATTGTTATATATTTTATATTGTAGCGCCACAATATATAATAGGCCTATATAATATCCAGTCATCACTGTAATAAAAAAGTCCCATCACTGTGTGGGAATGAATTGAGTGCATGTGTACATTTTTTTTGCCCTGTTTTTGGAGACCCCCACGAAGCAGAGTTTATAATTCGAACCCTGGTGTTGGTGTTGTTTGTTGGCAAATTCTGTGGACATCTGTTACTTTGAGCTTTGGGAGCTCCTACAAAGAAGGGGTGTAAAACAGCGCCATCGATAGACCGGAAACACACAAGCAGTATTAGGTAGAATAAGGAAATGATTGTGCAAAGAGCGCATTGTCTATTTGCTGTCTTTGCCCCTCCATCACCGGGGTGCACTACAGCTATGTCTCCCTGCCTGCCGCCCAATGACTGCTGGGATAGGCTCCAGCATCCCCGTGACCCTGAGAACAGGATAAGCGGTTTGGATAATGGATGGAATGAGCTCTGAGCTCAATGTGCAAATGCCCCAAAAACAGATGGGCACTACAGCTGTATTTCATGGTTCAAAAAGTTCAAATTCACTAAAATCTCACGGAAAACATTCTGAGGTTCTAACACACAAGGGATGTCACAAGGGAAAATAGAAGTGGAGAAGTAATGGCGGTAACCCTCCGTAGACAACGCTAACTGAAATTTACTTATGGTGGAAACCCCCTTAGCAGCGCCCCTTGTACATGCACGTTGAGGAACTGACAACTTAACCAAAGTGACATGAAACTCCTATTAGCTTTAGAGAAAGCTAATCGGCTATTGTGACTGACATTAGCTCCACTGGACGCTAATGGAGCTAGCCAGCCACAGTTAGCTACATTAGCCTTGCTAGCCACCTGGGGGAGAGCAAAGCAGGCAGGGTCTCGGCCTCCTCCTGGTGACACCAACTGAGACAAAAGAAACAGGCCTAGTGGCTGTCCAGTGAAGATATCTCAGTGGAGCAGAAGGAGCAGGTCTTGGTCGGTGAAGACATGACTACGACACCAGAGGGTGACAGAAAATCACAGATCCATACTTAAGGTGGCTGAGTGAAAAAGGGAGACGAGCTGTGAAGATGCTTGGGTTTTATAGACCGATGACTGCTTTGTGGCTCCTACCACCTGACTGGGTGGTGAGGGAAAAGATCTGTCTCGGGTACTGAGGTGGAGCCTTGAAGGGGGTAAACCAATAGCGAAGCCTGTTAGAGGGTGGAGTATGTATGACATAAAAGAAATAGTTTTCAGAGTTGTTGCATCATCGATTGTAACTCTGTCCCCTGTCTTTTTCTGGTATAGGCATGGATGTTATGGCAATAGGGCTTTTTATTGTGGTAGACCTCTGTTATTTCATAGGTTTCTCGCTGAAACCTGGCTTAGTGAGCATATACCGGTCAGTATACTTCATCTGCTGCAGTTCCAACTCATCCAAGCGGACTTTGAAATTGAGCTATCAGTGAAAAAAAAGGGATGGTAGCATATTCTTCTACATAAATGAAGGTTGGTGTATGGATGTCACAGTATTGACGAAATCATGTAGATCTCACTTAGATATCTTTTTCATTGTCTGTAAACCATTCTATTCACCGTGGGAATTTTCATCATTTATTTTGGTCGGTGTCTATATCCCACCCCAGGCATGTGTTAAAGAGGCATTAAAACACCTGGCTAATCAAATTACAAACATGGAGTGCAAATATCCAGATTCCCTTCTCATTATCCTTGAGGATTTTAAGAAAACTCAGCCACAAACTGCCAAAATACAGACAGCATGTTAAATGTCCCACTAGGGACAAAAATACTCTGGATCATTGCTACACAATATTAAAAGATGCCTACTGCTCTGTCCCCTGTGCAGCCCTGGGCCTTTCTGATCACTGTCTGATTCATCTTATCCCAACACACAGGCATAAACCAAAATCTGCAAAGCCTGTAGTCAAAGCTGTGACGAAATAGACCAATGAAACAAAACTGGAGCTCCAGGCCTGCCTTGACTGCGTTGATTGGAGTGTTTTTGAGGCTGCATCTACAGACCTGGACGAACTTACTGACACTGTGAGATGTTAGATCAGCTTTTGTGAGAACGTGTATGCCTACAAAAACTTTCTGTACCTTCAACAACAATAAGCCCTGGTTCACAGCAAAGCTCAGGCAGCTTCATCTGGCCAAAGAGGAAGCCTACAGGAGTGGAGATAGGATCCGGTACAACCAAGCCAGAAATACACTCACAAAGGAGATCCGAGTGGCAAAAAGGTGCTACTCTGAAAAGTTGAATAACAGATTTTCTGCCAATTACCCAACATCAGTCTGGAGAGGTTTGAAAGACATTACCAACTATAGGAGACCATCCCCGTACACTGCAGGGAACCATCAACTGGCTGACGATATAAATGGATTTTACTGCAGGTTTGATAAGCAAACTTTCACACCCCTCACCCACTCCAGTCACAACACACAATCAACTGCACCCCCTGCCAGCCCCTCTCCCCTCCCCACCAACCCCCCATCTGCACTCAGAATCTGTGTTGAGGATGTGCGCGAGGTCTTCCAGAGACAGAGGACCAGGAAGGCACTGGGTATGGATGATGTGTCACTCTCCTGTCTGAAAGTCTGTGCTGACCAGCTGGCCCCCATTTTCACACTGATCTTCAACATATCACTGGAGTTGTGTGAAGTACTCCCCTGCTTCAAGAGTTCCACTATCATCCCAGTCCCAAAGAAACCCCATATCACAGGATTAAATGACTACAGGCCCATTGCCCTAATATCTGTGGTCATGAAATCCTTCAAGAGACTGGTGTTGGCCCACCTCAAGGAAATCACAAGTCCCCTGCTAGACCCCTGCAGTTTGCCTACCGAGCAAACGGGTCAGTGGAGGATGCAGTCAACATGGGATTGCACTACATCTTCCAATACCTCGACTCCCTGGGGACACATGCAAGGGTCCTGTTTGTGGACTTCAGCCCAGTGTTCAACACCATCGTTCGAGATATCCCCCACTCCAAACTCACCCAGCTCACTGTATCAGCCCCCATCTGCCAGTGGATTAAACACTTCCTGACAGACAGGAGGCAGCTGGTGAGGCTGGGGAAAATCCCATCCAGGACCTGGACAATCAGCACTGGCTCCCCCCAGGGATGTGTGCTCTATCATCTACTCTTCTCCCACTACACAAATGACTGCTCGTCAGGAGATCCATCTGATAAACTCTTGAAGTTTGCGGACAACCATCACTGGCCTTATTTGGGATGATGACGAGTCTGCATATAGACGAGAGGTTGAACAGCTGACCCTCTGGTGCAGCCATAACAACCTGAAGCTGAGCACACGAGCACACTCAAAACTGTGGAGATGACAGTGGACTTCAGGAGGAGCCCCCCATCACTGCCCCCTCACCATACTCAACAGCTCAGTGTTTGTGGTGAAAACCTACAAATTTCTGGGTTCTACAATCGCCCAGGCCCCAAGGTGGGTATCCAACATAGACACAATCATCAAAAAGGCCCAGCAGAGGATGTACTTTCTCCATCAGCTCAGGAAGTTCAACCTGCCTCAGCAACTGCTGATTCACTTCTGCACTGCAATAATCCAGTCTGCCCTCTGCCCACCCATTACTGTCTGGTTTGGATTGGCCACTAAACAGGACAAGGACAGAGTACAACAGACAGTTAAATCTACAGAGAAAATCATCACTGCCAACCTGCCCTCCATTCAGGACTTATACATCTCCAGAGTCAGAAAGCGGGCAGGCAACATCACTGCAGACCCATCACACCCTGGTCACATCCTGTTCCAACTCCTCCCCTCTGGTAGGCACTACAGAGCACTGTACACCAAGACAACCAGATATAAAAACCGTTTCTTTTCATGGGCTGTCATTCATTACCATTGTCAAATAAATCTCAACATTTTGTATATACTGTACTGCACATTGTACGTACACTGGTACGCTCTGCCATGTCCATCTACCCCAGGCATGTCTGTAAGTAACCTGCTAACATTTGTTTCAGCATTTCTGACATATTCTCTGCACCACTGCACTTTATCATCTCAGATTTCACCTGTATATAGTCAATCCTTGTGTATATATCTGAAGATTGTGTTGTCGTGTTGTTATTCTATGTTAAGTACACTGAATTCCATTTATGTGCAAACCTACATGACCAATATGTCTTTAAGCATGCTCATGGCCAATGAATTCTGATTCTGATTCTGGTATCTGCTCTTTGCTGATGTCATGGCTATAATGAAATGGCTCACTATGAATGGGTTGATTTTGATTGTAGGTTCAATGGCCCTTTTTCTGCTGATCAGCATTGGCCTATGTGTTAAGTGGGTATAGGTCTACCGGCTCTTTGCTGATGTCACGGCTATAAAGAACTAGTCTGAACTAACCACAAAGGATTTTATTAATCTTTTCAGCTTTTAGGTACGTGCAAAAAATATATTTTTTTTAATCTCAGGCCCTATTCCGACACTGGCCCAAGGAGCGGGGCGTTTCAGCAGAATCCTCAGCCTGCACACATGGCTCATCTCTGCCTGAAGAGCTAACATTATTGGCTTTATTGATAATTTTAATCTGTTTTGGGATCGTCTCTCCTTGTTCAGTGCTGACGGAGTCCATCCAAAAAGTCTGGGTAGCCGGATGCTTGCAGCCAACTTGCAGCACGCAATACAGTCCTCTCCATGTGACTGACTATTTACATCTCATTCTTCCCTCCCGGAGCCTCTGCTTCCACTTGTGGTGGCACTTGAAGGTACTGTTCCGCCTGCTGTCTCCCCCTGCTGGCATCATCTCTCTTTGACCCTCTCGCCGGGAATATTCCCGATACAAACTATTATCAGACACTATGCCTCTCATCCACACGATGTATCTAGTAGCAGAAATAACACCAACTGAATAGCTGGAGCAAATAACTGCAATTTGCATCCTATTTGTTGTACTCCTGTTGGTGTTAATTCTGCTGTGACACCAAACAATTTTGGCCTCTTGAATGTGAGATCTCTGGGTAATAAGTCCTTTATCATTAATGATGTTATTGTTTCCAATAATCTGGACTTTTTTATGATTACTGAGACAATGCTGTCCCCAGGGGACACTGTTCCCCTGATTGAGGCTAGCTCCCCTAATTTTGTGTATTTTCACATTCCCAGGCCCTCTGGTTGAGGGGGCGGCCTAGCTGTTTTTTTATAAGTTAGGTCTCAAGTGCCATCCTGTTAATTTTGGTAATTTTATCTCATTTGAGGTTTTATGTTTTTTAATTACTGGCCCTTCCCCCTTTCTCTGCATCTCACTTTATAGGCCCCCTAATTTAGTTAGTTTTATCTCCGAGTTTTCTGACCTTTTATCTATTGTCATGCCAAAATATGACAGGGTGCTTATTCTTGGCGATTTTAATATTCATGTGTGCTGTCCTTCCCATTCCATCATCTCACATTTTTTGGGTCTTGTAGATTCTTTTAACCTCATTCAATCTGTTAAAGGGGACACACACTCCAAAGACCACATTTTAGACATTGTACTCTCCTCTGGTTTCTCTCTCGAATGTCTCAATTTGGTGGCTATGCCTGTATCTGACCATAAAACTATAATTTTCAAAGTCCCACTACAGCTCGCTACTCCTAGTCATCATCCTAAATCATGATCTCGCATTCTCAACGCTGGCTCTGCAGTTAAATTCTGTGATGCTTTTAATTCATCATCCTTTAATCCCTCTTCATCACTGCTCAATCCAGATGCACTATTAAATTCATTCAATGATCAGTGCCAATCCATCCTCGACCAAATTGCACCATTTAAAACTAGGAAACGAAAATTAAATAACCTCCCCTGGCTGAATGATCACATCCGTGCCCTTAGAAGACTGTAGAAAAATAGAACGACAATGGAAGGCCAACAAGTCCGAATTAACACAACACCCTTAAAAACCAAATGTTAATTTACCAGAAGGCAATTAAGAAAGCGAGATCAGCGTACTTCTCTGAACTAATACTGAGAAATAACCACAATCCTAAGTTGTCTTTGGGGTAATTGGTTCTGTCAGTAATGGTCCCTCCACTTCTCTTTTTGAACCTGATGTTGAGTTGCCTGAAAAATTTCTCACTCATTTTGTAAACAAGGTGGAGAATATTAGGTCCCAAATCCAGCCAGGCTCTTTACGTTCCATTCCCCATGTTAATTCTGCCTCTTTCACCCAATTTCAACCTATTACAATTTCAGTGTTGGAGACCACAGTCTCCAATATGAGCGCCTCCTCCTGCATCCTAGACATCATTCCCACTAAGCTACTCAAGGAGGTATTTTCTACTATCAGCCCCATTATTCTTCAAATTCTTAATAATTCTCTGGCCTCTGGTTCTTTTCCAGACAGTTTTAAGCATGCCATCATTCACCCATTGCTGAAGAAACCTAATTTAGACCACCTGTCCCTAAGTAACTACAGGCCAATCTCCAAATTGTCTTTTTTATCTAAGGTTCTGGAGAGAGTCATTTCTTCTCAGTTGATTTGTTTTATGAACACAAATGCTGTTTTTAATAGATTCCAGTCTGGTTTTAGAGCACTTCATAGTACTGAGACAGCTCTTGTTAAGGTCACTGATGATCTACTGCTGAATGCAGACAGAGGTGACTGCTCAATTTTAATTCTTTTGGACTTAAGTGGTGCCTTTGACACGGTTGATCACAACATCTTCCTACATCGCTTAGAGACTCAGGTTGGCATCAAGGGCTCGGCTCTTAACTTGTTACACTCTTACTTCACCAACAGAACTTTTTCTGTTATTCTGGGTAACTCTACCTCCTAAGCGGCTCATTTGAGTTGTGGTGTCCCTTAAAGCTCAGTTCTTGGCCCCCTTCTCTTCTCTAGATACATGCTACCCTTTGGCCAGGTCATTCAAAATCACAATGTACTCTACCATTTTTATGCTGAGGACACTCAGTTATACATGCCACTAAAAACCACTGATCCTAGCGCCCTATTAAATCTCACAGCTTGCCTCACCAACGTTAAATCCTGGATGTCCAAAAATTTTCGTAAATTTAATTATGATAAGTCTGAGGTCATTCGGTTCAGTCCGGAAAATTCCATCAGTCCGTTTGCCACTAATCTTGGTAGTCAGTCAGGTAATCTTAAACAGGCTGCTAGGAATCTTGGGGTAATATTTGATGCTAACCTCCGTTTTGACAATCAAATTAAACATGTTGTTCAGTCATGCTTTTTCCAACTCAAGCTAATCTCCAAAATTACGGCATTTTTATCAACTGCCGATTTGCAAAAAGTTGTACACACTTTTATCTTTTCTCGACTCGACTACTGTAATACACTTTATTCTGGTATCAGCAAGGGCTCACTCCATCGTCTGCAGTTGGTACAAAATGCCGCTGCTTGGCTCATTACAGGGACAAGGAGGCATGGCCATATCGCTCCTGTTCTTGCCTCACTACACCGGCTCCCTGTTATATTTCGAATTGATTTTAAAATTGTACTGCTCACTTTTAAGGCTTTAAATGGTATTGCTCCTTTATACATTTATGATTTATTGACTTGGTATGTCCCCCCTCGACCATTACGGTATGCAGATGGAGCCCCTGCTAGTTATTCCCAGGTCTCGGTTGGTTACAAAAGGTGACCGGGCTTTTGGTGTTAGAGCCCCCACACTATGGAACTCTCTTCCTGCTGAGCTAAGACGAACTAAGTCTTTAGCTTCTTTTAAATGTCGTCTTAAAACTTTTCTTTTTATGAAAGCTTTTACAAATGTTTGATACTTGTTTTTATTTTTACTCTTATTTGATCTTACTCATTCCTGCCTTGTCTGGTTTTATCTGTTTTTGTTTTTGTTTTTTGTGAAGCACTTTGTAACATTGGTTTAGAAAGGTGCTATATAAATACAATTATTATTATTCTTATTATTATGAAATGGCTTACTATGAATGGGTTGATTTTGATTGTAGGTTCAATGGCTCAAAATATACACTCACCGGCCACTTTATTAGGCACACCTGTCCAACTGCTCATTAACGCAAATTTCTAATCAGCCAATCATATGGCAGCAACTCAATGCATTTAGGCATGTAGACATGGTCAAGACGATCTGCTGCAGTTCAAACCGAGCATCAGAATGGGGAAGAAAGGTTATTTAAGTGACTTTGAACGTGGCATGGTTGTTGGTGCCAGACGGGCTGGTCTGAGTATTTCAGAAACTGCTGATCTACTAAGATTTTCACGCACAACCATCTCTAGGGTTTACAGAGAATGGTCCGAAAAAGAGAAAATATCCAGTGAGCGGCAGTTCTGTGGGCAAAAATGTCTTGTTGATGCCAGAAGTCAGAGGAGAATGGCCAGACTGGTTCGAGCTGATGGAAAGGCAACAGTAACTCAAATAACCACTCATTACAACCGAGGTATGCAGAAGAGCATCTCTGAACGCACAACACGTCGAACCTTGAGGCAGATGGGCTACAGCAGCAGAAGACCACACCGGGTGCCACTCCTGTCAGCTAAGAACAGGAAACTGAGGCTACAATTCGCACAGGCTCACCAAAATTGGACAACAGAAGATTGGAAAAACGTTGCCTGGTCTGATGAGTCTCGATTTCTGCTGCAACATTCGGATGGTAGGGTCAGAATTTGGCATCAACAACATGAAAGCATGGATCCATCCTGCCTTGTATCAACGGTTCAGGCTGGTGGTGGTGGTGTAATGGTGTGGGGGATATTTTCTTGGCACACATTGGGCCCCTTAGTACCAATTGAGCATCGTGTCAATGCCACAGCCTACCTGAGTATTGTTGCTGACCATATCCATCCCTTTATGACCACAGTGTTCCCATCTTCTGATGGCTACTTCCAGCAGGATAATGCGCCATGTCATAAAGCTCCAATCATCTCAGACTGGTTTCTTGAACATGACAATGAGTTCACTGTACTCAAATGGCGTCCACAGTCACCAGATCTCAATCCAATAGAGCACCTTTGGGATATGGTGGACCGGGAGATTCGCATCATGGATGTGCAGCCGACAAATCTGCAGCAACTGCGTGATGCTATCATGTCAATATGTACCAAACTCTCTGAGGAATGTTTCCAGTACCTTGTTGAATCTATGCCACGAAGGATTAAGGCAGTTCTGAAGGCAAAAGGGGGTCCAAC
This sequence comes from Lampris incognitus, assembly GCF_029633865.1. NCBI lineage: Eukaryota > Metazoa > Chordata > Actinopteri > Lampriformes > Lampridae > Lampris > Lampris incognitus. Next base: position 34,081,040 of record NC_079215.1, read on the forward strand.
CCGGTACTAGCAAGGTGTACCTAATAAAGTGGCCAGTGAGTGTATGTGTTAAGTGGGCAAACACGATATGCCCTCATTAATTTTACACTGATGGCCGCAGTTGTTTCTAAACAAGATTATGTTGCGTGATTGCTGTTTAAAATCAATCAATGATGTTTGATGACGCCTGTTAAGTGAGTGTTTCATGAACAAAAGTGTGCAGCCTTTCACTTAAAATGGAATCAATTTATGATGAAAGTTGTTAATCTCTACTCGTGCTAAGGGGCTGGCCATTGTGATGATCCTTACTGTTAATACAGGGGATTTGGAGAGCTAAAACATTGTCTAAAAATGCACCTAGTTCTGCATCTACAAATTATTTTAATAATTGAGTATTTTCCTGATTATCCGGATGATTGATCAAGTAATGGGGTGAGATTTTTTTTCTTATCGGTCACAGGAGTCATCAATAACACTGAATGGCAATTGATTGATCGAAAACTCAAACCTATGACAGGGCAGGGTCCCTCTGAATGGGATAATATCACTAGCAAAGATTCGTGTTAGTTAGCTGGGCCTGTAGATAGACGCTACCATTGTCTATTTCAAAGCTGTTGCTTCAAAGATTGTTCATCACTGCAACGTGCATTAACTTGATGTAATCCAAAAGTCTTTATTGATTCCTTATTTAAAAATCACTTTTTCCAGCATGGAATCATCGTAATTACAACCAGACAGCAAATTATGATTCAGATCTTACCCAGACAGCAAAATTAAACTGGGCCAGATCTGGGCTGGATGTATCGCAGCAACTGTCGCGGATCCGCAAAGTGTCTTTTTGCACAATGGGCCAATACCGGCGTGGATCCGGCTTACGGATCTGGCCCAAAGCCGGTACAGATCCGCAGTACACGCGGGGCGGTCTAAGAGTGGATGTGATTGCTATAATGATCTGCTGGAATCGGTGACCCAGGGTGTTAGATTTCTTCAGCGTGATTGCTGGTTTTATGCATGTGGGTGGGGCTGTTTTGTTTTTTCTCAAGTTCTCATGAAAAGAGGGGGGGGGGCAACTTGCTGAAACCAGGACGTAATTGTATATTTGATAGATTTCTCAAGACACCGGGATGCATAGCTTGAAATCGGGTCCGTCCAACCAGGACATCTGGTCACCCTATTTCAAGGTGCTATTACACTGATGTGGTAAGCGATTTCCATTTAACAGTGATTGCATTGTGCTTCTTTTTGTTTTAGTTTTAGTTTGAAATGGTCCCAAACAAGCAGACATTTTCCGGCATTTTTTTTGTGGCTCCTACCACTTAATTTAGCCTCTGCGAGCCTCCATCTGGATGCAAAACAGTAATTATCACCCGTGTCACTATGTTGCTCTGCTGTTCCACATGTAATTTCTATGGTTCAGACATGCATAATATAAAGTTAAAGATTAAACAAAGCTTTGAGGCAGAACATTTAAATCGGGGGATTTTAGTACTTAATTGAGTTCCTAAACCTCCTGATTACTTGAGTTCCTCAAGGAATTGTTTCAACCCTAAATGCACCTTTGATGTCAAATGTATGTCATTTGATAACAAACAAAAAAACATTTGACATTTTAAAAAAAAAGATAGTGGAAAACATTCACAGTCATTTATTGTTCCATTTATTGTTCCATTGCATGAATCCCATGATAATCGAGGAAGGCAAAGACTTTCATGTACATCATCCAATACACATGGAGTGATTCTTTTCACCTGCCAACAACAGGTTTCTCCAGGGGAATGTGACAATGGGGGCATATCATGCTGTTTCCCCTAGGCTCCCCCAGCAGGTGTACAGACATCCACCATCTGTAGGGGGTTGCTAGTTTGGCAAGACAGAATACCCATACCCACCCAAGGAGTGTCGCCAGTTGCACTCCCTGCAACACATGGATTTGGACTAAGAACCTTACTGTTGGAACAATAGCATAACAGTCCATTGCACAACCCAAGCACCTAATACTTAGCAATTTTGTCCTCAGTTTGGAAACTACGAATACTAACAGTGTGTGCTTTTTAATAATAGTGAATAATTTTTTTCACCAACAAAAGCTAAAAAAAAACCAAATGCTAGACTTAGGAGTCGTGCTAACCCTCTTAATATGGATGGTTATGTAACATATGATAAAATACTTTATTCTCATTGTGTACACAAAGATTTTTTGTTTGGTGACTCTCAGACCAGCAACACTAGACAAGGCAAATGATAACAAAAAAACCAAGATAAAAACAAGGACAAACAACATTTAGTATAAATAAGTGAGGTAGTAAAAATAAGTGAGGTAGCAAAAATGATGATAAGACAATAAAAGATAGTAGCGGCTTTTAAAGTTGAAATAGTGCTTGGGATTATTGCACATAGTTGTCCATATTGCAGTGGCTTTAGTACCAGTTAGTCCTCAGCAGCTATAGGCAGATGTGTGTGTGTGTGTGTGTGGGGGTGGGTGGAGGCTACAGCTCTGGGGAAGAAGCTGTTCCTCAGCCTGTTAGTCCGGGTTTTGATGGTGTGGTATCTTTTCCCTGATGGCAAGGGAACGTACAGACTGTGACCTGGGTGTGTTGTGTCTTTGCTGATGTTGCTGGCTTTCCTCTGTAGGCGGCCAGCATACACAGCATCCAGGTTCGGGAGCATAGCTCCCACAATCCTCTGTGCCGTCTTTACCACCCGGGCCAAGTCCTTCCTGTTCTCTGCTGTGCAGCTGGCATACCACACTGTGACACATTGACAGAGGATGCTTTCTATTGTGCTTCTGTAAAAGTTGACCAGCAGCTGAGAAGGGAGACCGGCTTGTTTAAGTTTCCTGAGGAAGAAAAGCCTCTGTTGTGCTTTCTTCACCAGGTAGGAGGTGTTGCGTGACCATGTGAGTTCTTGGGTTATGTGCATTCCCAGGAATTTGATGTTATCCACAATATGCACCTCTTCACTGTTTATGTGCAGTGGGAGTGGGGTGGTCTTCCCGGATCTCTTAAAGTCCACAATGATCTCCTTTGTTTTACTGGCGTTCAGGACCAGGTTATTGTCTGAACACCATCCAGCCAGATGTTGGACCTCCTTCCTGTAGTGTGTCTCCTCGTTGTTGGTTATGAGTCCCGCTATAGTAGTGTCATCAGCAAATGTCACTATAGTGTCGGAGGAGTGAATGGGGGTACAATCGTGGGTGAAAAGGGTGAAGAGAGCTGGACTGAGCACACAGCCCTGCGGCACACCTGTGTTCAGGATGAGGGTTGAAGATGTATGGTTACCTATCCTTACATTTTGTGGTCTGTGAGTGAGGAAGTCCATAATCCATGAACAGAGTGAAGTGGTTAATCCTAAATTGCTGAGTTTGTGTACCAGTTTATGGGGGATTGTCATATTGAAAGCGGAGCTGAAGTCAATAAAAAGCATCCTGACATATGTGTTTGGATGCTCCAGGTGGGACGGGGCTGTATGAAGTGTAATTCAAGTCTTTATAGGCAAATAGTTCTGCTGAGCTATTATGTGTGCCTTTTGTAATATTTATATATATGTCTTTGAAGAATATTTCTTGGAGCTGATCTCCATCTTTTTCGGCTGCTCCCGTTAGGGGTCACCACAGTGGATCATTCGTTTCCATCTCTTCCTGTCCTCTGAATCTTCCTCTGTCATGTCAACCACCTGCATGTCTTCCCTCACCACAAACATAAACCTCCTCTTTGGCCTTCCCCGTTTCCTCTTGCCTGGCAGCTCCATATTCAGCATTCTTCTCCAAATATACCCAGCATCTCTCCTCCGCACATGTCCAAACCATCTCAAGCTTGTCTCTCTTGCTTTGTCTCCAAACCGTTCAGTTTGAGCTGTCCCTCTAATATACTCATTCCTAATCCTGTCCTTCTTTGTCATGCCCAACAAAAATTTTAGCATTGTCAACTCTGCCACCTCCAGCTCCGCCTCCTGTCTTTTCGTCAGTGCCACCGTGTCCAAACCATACAACATAGCTGGTCTCACAACCATCTTGTAAACCTTCTCTTTCACTCTTGCTGGTATCCTTCTGTCGCAAATTACTCGTGACACTCTACTCCACCTACTCCACCCTGCCTGCACTCTCTTCTTCACTTCTCTTCCACACTCCCTGTTACTTTAAACAGTTGACTTTCATTCCTCTTCTCTTCTGTGCATACCTCCACCTTTCCAGGCTCTCCTGAACCCGCACCCTACTCTCGCTAGAGATCACAATATCATCCGTGAACATCATAATCCACGGAGACTCCTGCCTGATCTCGTCCGTCAACCTGTCCATCACCATTGTAAACAAGAAAGGGTTCAGAGCTGATCCTTGATGTAATCCCATCTCCACCTTGAACCCATCTGCCATTCCCACTGTAACGTTTACGGATATGTACAACATTACAGTGATTGATATTGACGACAGTGACGTATTGCCGTCATGTGCTGTCATACATTACGTGAGGCAGAACCCGGAAATCAGTAATTCAGACAGTAGTTCACAATACGGCTGTAAGCATTGAACCTGAGCTTCTCCAGTAAAGTTCCGCGTTTGTTTAATAACTTGTCTGCCTATTTGTATTACACACGAGAACATCACATTGGCGACGAGGACAAAGGGACGACAAAACGATGACGAATGACACACTCTGCACGCAAGTAAAGAAAAAAGAAAGGAGTGCTAAGCGAACCAACGGATGACCACGAGTGGCTAACACAAGAGACTGAATGAGTGGCTGGCAAAAGACTAAATTTAAAATATCACTCGCAAACACCGTCACTTTGCCAGCTTTCGACACAGAAACGGATCCAAGCTCAGCAGGACCACGGTGGACCAAATGGGTGCAGAAGTTTGAAAATGATACTGCTGCCATTAACATTACAGGCAATGCAAGGCAAAAGCATTGCTGCTACACTTAGCAGGAAAGCACATGCTTAACATCAATGACACGCTAGCAGCAGAGGCAGACAAGTTTGTTGAGGTAAAGCAGAATCTATGGAAGTATTTCACGCATAAAAATAATGTGCAATACCAAGTTTACATGTTTAGAAAGGGAGTGCAACAGCCAGGTGAAAATTTAGACACATACTGTACAAGACTACGTATGCTACTGAAGAATTCTTAGTTTAACGACGTCGACAAGGAGATTAAAGCGAAACTGATTCAAACTGCTCGTCAATGAGGCTACGCAGACGAGCGCTCAGAGAGCCTGATAGCAGCCTGGATGAACTCCTACAGCACGGGAGATCGCTGGATTTGTCCGAGCAGCAAGCAACAGGCATGGAGCAGAGTGTAGCTGCGTCAGTGAACACACTGCATCAGAAGGGGTGACCAGCTACCAGCCGACGCGCTGGGAGAGCCAAGCTCAACAACCAGTGCCGGAATTGCGGTGGAAAAGACTGTAAAGCATGCGGCAAGCTGAATCACTTCGCGAAGCAGTGCCGGTCAAAGCAAATGCAACCTGGAAAAAACTTTGACATGAAACCCAGAGACAGTAAGCAATTGAAAATGCACAAGAAAGTGTATAACATTAACAGCACAACAACACATAGTGTTAACACACAAGATTCCTCTAGCAGTGACGAGGCATGTGTGTTTGCAGCCAGTGGAAACAACAATGCTATGCAGCCACAGACATACATTAGACTGAATGATATTAGGATTTCAGCACTGACAGACTCAGGGGCTGCAGTAAACATTATTTGTGAAAAGGTGCTCAGTACACTGAGACCACGCCCACAACTCACCCCAGCTGACATCAGGATATTCCCTTACGGCTGCACTAAACCATTGCCCATAGCCAGTGCATTCACATGCAACACAGAAGCAGGAGATAAAAAGATGAAAGCCAAATTCTAGGTGATGACTGGTGACAGCTGCTCTCTGCTAGGCTACAAAATAGCTGAGGAGCTAGGCCGTCAAAATCGTGAACAGTGTGACCTCCCCAAGCAGCCGTCCAGTAGTGGATGAATTGGTAGACAGCTACCCAGAGCTGTTTCAAGGCATTGGCAATTTAAAAGACTTTCAAGTTAAGCTGCACATCAACACCGACATTCAGCCGACCTGTCAGCCACACAGGCGATTGCCGTTTCACATTCGACAGAAAGTCAAAGAGGAATTGAAAAAGCTAGAAGATGATGACTTCATTGAAACAGTCACAAGCCCCACACCATGGGTCTCACCCATCGTCACACCACCCAAGCCAAAATATTCAGACCAGGTGAGAGTATGTCGACATGAGACAAGCCAACACTGCCATCCAGCGTGAACGTGACATCACCCCCACCATGGACGACGTGATCCACGAGCTGACAAGAGCGACAGTCTTCTCCAAGCTTGACCTGACAGCTGGGTACCATCAGCTTGAACTCCACCCGGACAGCAGGTACATCATGATATTCACAACACACCTAGGCTTGAGGTGCTACAAGTGCCTAAACTTTGGGATATCTTCAGCAGTGGAGGTGTTGCAGAATGCAATCTGCCAGACACTACAAGGGGTGACACACAGTCAAAGGGGTGAATAACTTGAGTGATGACATCATCCTCTATGGGAAAATACAAGACTGACCATGACGACAACCTCAGGGCGGTGTTCCAGAGTCTGAAAGAGAGGGGGCTCACGCTCAACAAGAAAAAGTGTGAGTTTAGCAAGTCCAAGCTCGAGTTTATCGGGTTCATCTTCTCAGCCGGCGGAATCTCAGCTAACCCCAAAAAGGTTGCCGTCATTCAGCAAGCCAGCAACCCTCGAGACCCAAAGTCAGGAGCCTACTAGGTATGGCCAACTATTGCTCATGCTTTATCAAAGACTTTTCTTCAATTTCAGCACCACTACGCAAGTTGACCAGAAAAGAAACACGGTGGCAATAGGGCCCAGAGTAAGACAAAGCACTACAGACCATTTGTAATTTGTGATATTGGGCTATACAAATAAAATTGATTTGATTTTGATTTGATCAAAGAAAGCCTGACCAGCAACACGGTAATGTCATATTTTGACCCTAGCAAAGACACAGAACTTGTCGGGGATGCCAGCCCTGTTGGCCTGGGCGCCATTCTCTACCAAAAGGAAGAAGAGGAGAGACACACCATAGCCTACGCCAGCCATGCCCTCAGTGATGTGGAAAGACACTACTTGCAAACAGAGAGAAGCACTGGCTGTTGTCTGGAGTTGTGAACACTTCCACCTGTATCTGTATGGCAACCCTTTCACCTTTGTCACAGATCACAAGGCACTCAAGGTGATCTGGAACAACACCCAATTGAGACCACCCGCCAGGATCTAAAGATGGGGATTGAGACTACAGCCCTACAACTTCCGGGTAGAAACAGAAAAGGAGCGGAGAACCCTGCGGACTACATATCCTGTCACCCTGTTCCAGTGCAGACAAGTGGAAACACAAGAGCAGAGAAGGTGGCGGAGGAGTATGTGAACTTCGTGGCACAACATGCCACACCCAAAGCAATGACTCTCACAGAGATAAAAGACGAAACACTTAAAGACCCAGTCCTCCAGAAGATCAGTACCCACATCAGAGACAATGCATGGTACAAAGTTGCAAGTGACACACAGCACGCTGAAACACTTAAGGAGTACAAACAAATCAGTCTTGAGCTCACTGTGTCACACACTGATGACATCATCCTGTAAGGCACGAAGATTGTCATCCCTGCATCTCTTGAACAGAGTGCTACAGTTAGCTCATGAAGGACACCAGGTCATTGTGAAGACAAAGACACTCCTCATATCAAAGGTATGGTTTCCTAACATTGACCTGAAAGCAGAACTCACTGTTAAGAACTGTCTAGCATGCCAGGCCAATACACCCATAGCACAGTCGGAACCTTTGAAGATGTTCGAACTACCAGTAGCCCCCTGGCATAATGTCAGTGCAGATTTCTATGGCCCACTCCCTGCTGGAGAATACCTGTTAGCTATCATAGACGAATACACACACTACCCAGTAGTTGAAATTGTGCGATCCACTTCAGCCAACACAGCAGTCCCAACCTCTCATACAACTCGCCATATGCCTTTTCCTTTGCCTTCACCCTCTCCACCTAACGCTGCATCTCCTTGTACTCTTGTCTACTTTCTTCATCTCTCTGACTATCCCACTGCTTCTTCGCCAAACTCTTCCTCTGTATACTTCCTGTACTTCCTCATTCCACCACCAAGTCTTATTGTTTTCTTTCCTCTGTCCAGATGACACACCAAGTACCTTTTTTAGCTGTCTCCCTCACTATTACTGCAGTAGTTGCCCAGCCAACTCTTCACTACCACCCAGTACCTGTCTTAACTCCTCCCTGAACTCCACAATACAGTCTTCCTTCTTCAACTTCCATCATTTGATCCTTGGGTCTGCCTTCACTCTCTTCCTCTTCTTGATCTCCAAAGTCATCCAACAGACTACCATCTGATGCTGCCTAACTACTTCTCCCCTGTCACCACTACGGGTGGGAAATGTCAGTTACCTCATGATTTCATTCAGTTACGATTCAGAGGGTCACAATTTGATTATTAAACGATTCTTGATGCATCCTGATGCATCTTAATTTTGGATTTCTACACATGATTTAGTTTTCGCCATAAATGGAAACAATCAGGTGAATTAAAACCCTTTTATTTATACTTTTTTTGTAACAAATAAATCCCCTAAAATAAAAAGCTTCCCCTTTTCAAATAAATACGATATTAATTTTCAGTCCTGATAAGACTGAACATGGAAAGGATGAGAAATATCATTGTCACTTGTGTATCCAGAACACCAGGGTCAACTGTAGAAACGTTTAAAGATAGTATGGAAGAATTAATGAATAGGCTGAATGAGACTAAAACTTTTATAATCTGTGGGGATTTCAATATTGACCTTCTAAATGTATTTAAACATAAAACAACATCATATTTTTTGGATGCATTATATAGCAGAGGGCTATACCCATTGATTACCAAGCCCAGTAGAATAACCTTGAGCTGTGCAACATTACTTGATAATGAAAAAAACCTTTTGAAATATGTGCAGTCTTGATGTTGTTTGGGCTCCAATGAAGAGCTTTTCAGACCTCACAAATACAGGACATGGCTCTAGACCTTCATGCAAAACAGCTGTTTGAAAAGATTGACGTCAGCTTACTCTGGTTTGCTTTTCCTTATCCTTCACAGATTCAAAAGAAAAAAACAGTAATTCAAAAACCACAGAAAAATGTGGCCAAGATGTTTCTTGATAAATATCACTCAACTTCCCAGGCAGCAACCTTGAAAGAAATTTAGAAAAAGCTTAAAGAAATGGGGGACAAAAATTGAAAAACCCAGGAATGACAATGACAAATTAAAATATATGCTCTTAAGAGGTATTATGGTTGTTTTATGGTAGTGGTGAATTATGGTTATCCTACCTGTGTAACATTTGGTTATTACAGAGCTTTGTAAGTTTAACTCATCATTTTACCCATTAACATTGAATTCATTTTTTACTATCTACTATTTTTAGTTTATTTGAATAGGGACAGTGCATATTAATTCAGTTGAATGGTGGGCACGAAAACCAAATTGCATGGGGTGCAAAGCAGTGTATCCTTTATTCAGATGCTCAATGAGTGGATTTGCTACTCATTTTTCTATAATTTTCGATTTGGTCAGAAGAATACTGGTTTGTCTGTCATTATTCATGTCTGTTTTGTCCCCAGATTTAAAGATTGGTGTAATTGTGGCAGCCTTCAAATCTAAAGGAACTATAGATTGTTTGATAGATTGACAATGTGTGTAATCAGGCGTGGTATGGATCTTTATGCAATTTTATGAAGCTGGTGTCAAATCCATATTCATCCTTAGCTTTGGAGTTATTTAATGCATCAATAATATTGGCCACTTCTGGTTCAGTGATTTCTTCAATTTTAAATATCGGTCATGCATAGTTAGTGGGGTGAATATACCTTCATGTGAAGTAAAAAGCTGAGATGTTTTTTGAACAGAATTTTTAAAAGAAGAGTTGAGTTCAGTAGCCAGGATCTTTCACCGATTCATTATTCATTTTAAGTTCTAAGTCTTTATTAGCCCACTTTTTCTGTTTACTTGTTAGTTTATTAATATTTTGCCAATTTTTTTTTCCATTGCCCTTTGCATTTTCAATAATGACCATAAAGAAATTTGCTTTGACTTCCCGCATTGTCTGAATTACATTATTGCTTGCCGTGGTAAATTGTTATCGATCTATAATCAGATCAGATTTTAGGGATTGTTTAAGTAATTGGTCTCTTATTTTAATTAATTTCTTGCATTCATTATTGTGCCATGCTATATCGTTTCCTCTTTAACCTTTGAAAGAAATAAAATACTGTTAGTAGTTATATCCTCACTTGAGATAATTTCGGCCCAGTTTCTTTTAGGGCTGCCTCTAAATTTTGTTGTTGATTTCTTGGAATTATGTCATCATAGGATGCTTTAGATGAGTTTGATAAATTGCAGAATCGTGATTTAGTAAGTTTTCTTGTAAAGAAGATGGCATTGTGATCAGACAGACCAGTCAAGAGGTTGTGGGTCTATGTACAAATGGTCATGCATTAGCTTGCATGACCATTTGTACATAGAGAGGACGGGTAGTAGAAGTTAAAAGGATTGCTTAATCTACTACTACTACTACTACTACTCTCTGCTGCTCCCGTTAGGGGTTGCCACAGTGGATCATCCATTTCCATTCCTTCCTGTCTTCTGTGTCTTCCTCTGTCACACCAGCCACCTGCATGTCCTCCCTCACCACATCCATAAACCTCTCCTTTGGCCTTCCTCTTTTCCTCTTTCCTGGCAGCTCCATATTCAGCATCCCTCTCCCAATATACCCAGCATCTCTCCTCCACACATGTCCAAGCCATCTCAATCTTGCCTCTTGCTTTGTCTCCAAACCGTCCAACTTGAGCGGTCCCTTTAATATAATCATTCCTAATCCTGTCTTTCTTCGTCACTCCCAGGGAAAATCTTAGCATCTTCAAGTCTGCCACCTCCAGCTCCACCTCCTGTCTTTTTGTCAATGCCACTGTCTCCAAACCATATAACATAGCTGGTCTCACAACCATCCTGTAAACATTCCCTTTAACTCTTGCTGGGACCCTTCTGTCGCAAATCACTCCTGACACTCTTCTCCACCCACTCCACCCTGCCTGCACTCTCTTCTTCACCTCTCTACTGCACTCCCCGTTACTTTGGACAGTTGACCCCAAGTATTTCAACTCATATGCCTTCGTCACCTCTGCTCCTTGCATCCTCACCATTCCACTGTCCTCCCTCTCATTCATGCATAGGTATTCCGTCTTGCTCCTACTGACTTTCATTCCTCTTCTCTCCAGTGCATACCTCCACCTCTCCGGGCTCTCCTCCACCTGCACTCTACTCTTGCTACAGATCACAATGTCATCTGCGAACATCATCATCCATGGAGACTCCTGCCTGATCTTGTCCGTCAACCTGTTCATCGCCATTGCAAACAAGAAAGGGCTCTGAGCCGATCCTTGATCCTTAATCCCACCTCCACCTTGAACGCTTCTGTGATTCATACCGCACACCTCACCATTGTCACACTTCCCTCATACATATACTGCACCACTCCTACATACTTCTCTGCAACTCCCGACTTCCTCATACAATACGACACCTCCTCTGTCGGCACCCTGTCGTATGCTTTTTCTAAATCTACAAAGACACAATGTAACTCATATCTGTGGCTGTTAGCGACGGGTGTTGGTAAACATCAGATCACAAAGAGCCACGCATATCAATAGCTCTGACATCGACTCCTAGAGGATAAATTCTGAATCTCATCACCAGCCAGTCAGACTAGCTTGGTCTAGTCAGAAAGGCACGAACTGAGGAAGCCTCTTGGATGAGAGGTGAAACATCTTCACGGATATATACCAAGTCCAGTTGCACTTGATTCAACTCCTTTCAATAACCATGACCTGGATGAATGAGAACATTCCCAGACACACAATGCAACTCTTTCTGGCCTTCTCTGTACTTCTCAATCAACATTCTCAAAGTAAACATGGCGTCTGTGGTGCTCTTTCGTGGCATGAAACCATACTGCTGCTCGCTAATTGTCACCTCTCCTCTTAACCTAGATTCTATTACTGTTTCCCAAATCTTCATGCTGTGGCTGATCAACTTTATACCTCTGTAGTTGCTACAGTTCTGCACATCGACCTTGTTCTTGAAAATCGGTACCAGTATGCTTCTTTTCCACTCCTCAGGCATCCTCTCACTTTCCAAGATTGTGTTAAACAATCTAGTTAAAAACCCCACTGCCATCTCTCCTAAACATCTCCATGCCTCCACAGGTATGTCATCAGGACCAACTGTCTTTCCACTCTTCATCCTCTTCATAGCTGCCCTCACTTCTTCCTTGCTAATCCACTGAACTTCCTGATTCACTATCCCCACATCATCCAACCTTCTCTCTCTCTCATTTTCTTTATTCATCAGCCCCTCCAAGTACTCCTTCCACCTTCTCAGCACACTTTCCTCACTTGTCAGCACATTTCCATCTCTATCCTTGATCGCCCTAACTTGCTGCACATCCTTCGCAGCTCGGTCCCTCTGTCTAGCCAATCGTTACAAGTCATTTTCTCCTTCCTTAGTGTCTAACCTGTCATACAACTCACCATACGCCTTTTCCTTTGCCTTTGCCACCTCTCTCTTTGCTTTACGATGCATCTCCTTGTACTCCTGTCTACTTTCTTCATCTCTCTTACTATCCCACTTCTTTGCCAACCTCTTCCTCTGTATAATTTGCTGTACTTCCTCATTCCACCACCAAGTCTCCTTGTCTTCCTTCCTCTGTCCTGATGACACACCAAGTACCTTCCTAGCTGTCTCCCTCACTATTTCTGCAGTGGTTGCCCAACCATCTGGCAACTCTTCACTACCACCCAGTGCCTGTCTTAATTCCTGCCTGAATTCCACACAACAGTCTTCCTTCTTCAACTTCCACCGTTTGATCTTCAGCTGTGTCTTCACTCGCTTCCTCTTCTTGGTCTCCAAAGTCATCCTACAGCCCTCCATCCGATGTTGCCTAGCTACGTTCTCCCCTGTCACCACCTTGCCATCTCCAATCCCTTTTAAATCGCACCTTCTACATAAGATATAGTCCACCTGTGTGCACTTTCCTCCACTCTTGTACGTCACCCTGTGTTCCTCCCTCTTCATGAAATATGTATTCACCACTGCCATTTCCATCCTTTTCGCAAAATCGACCACCATCTGTCCTTCTACATTTCTCTCCTTGACTCCATACCTTCCCATCACCTCTTCATCACCCCTGTTCCCTTCACCAACATGTCCATTGAAGTCGGCTCCAATCACTACTCTCTCCTCCTTGGGTACCCTCTCCACCATGTCGTCCAACTCACTCCAGAATTCTTCTTTCTCGTCCATCTCATACCCAACTTGCAGGGCATATGCGCTGATAACATTCAGCAATATACCTTCAATTTCCAGCGTCATACTCATCACTCTGTCTGACACTCTCTTCACCTCCAGCACGCTCTTGACCTACTCTTCCTTCAAAATTACCCCTATCCCATTTCTCCTCCCATTCACACCTTGGTAGAAGAGTTTGAACCCACCTTCAATACTCCTGGCCTTACTCCCTTCCACCTGGTCTCTTGCACACACAGTATACCTTCCTTTCTTCTTTCCATCGTGTCAGCCAGCTCTCTCCCTTCACCAGTCATAGTGCCAACATTCAAAGTTCCAACTCCCACCTCCACACGCCTACCCTTCCTCCTCTCTAGCTGCCTCTGGACATGCCTTCCCCCTCTCCTTCTCCTTCGCCCAACAGTAGCATATTTTCCACTGGCACCCTGCTGGTTAACAGTACCGTTGGCGATCATTGGTAACCCGGGCCTCGACCGATCCGGTATGGAAATCTTATTTATGATCCGCATATTTGATTTGGCAGATTTTACGCCGGATGCCCTTCCTGATGCAACCCTCCCCATTTGTCCGGGCTTGGGACTGGCACTAAGAATGCACTGGCTTGTGCATCCTCAGTGGCTGGGTTAAAAGGATTGCTTAGTCATTATATCCTATTTTGTATTATTTTTATGTCCATAGAGCTACCAGAATTCATAAAGGAAGTGAAGGTGGCCCTGAAGTCACAGTCATCATCATCATCATCCTCTGACTTGGAAAGATTGTCAGGAGGACCATCAACTAATATTTCCCAGCCCTCCCACCAAAGGCAGTGTCCACAGAACAGGTAGTTTAGTTAATCTGAAGTCAGTGAAGATGGCACTTTCCACTGAACAGTGATTAATTTAAAATTGCTTTCACTGTGTAAACGTACCACTTGGTAATGTATCTACTCAATATCAATATAGAAACTATTGCAGCCCTTTGAAAAACTGTATAATAAATTGTTTTTGTGCACTTCTAAAGATAGGTGGACATTTATCCAGGGTCCAATGTCTTCACTGACAGACTGGCTCGGGGGATGGCTCAGAATGCCAACTCTACCTCATGTTTTATTATTCAACAATTATCATTTAATCATTTAATTAATATATTGAAATATTATTTAATACTGAATAAAAATAATAAAATAATTTAAACAATAAAATGATTTATTGAATAAAATAAAAAAAAATAATTGAATAGAATAATGAAAACTAATAAAATAAAATCATTGAATAAAATAATTGAATTAAATAACCCATATTGGTAGGCAACGGAATAGACTGCTACGCTATCCAGAATTTCTATTTTTTTAATAAATAAAGAATGAATCAAAAATTAAAAAACAAAGTTTATTCTGTTTTTTTTATTTTATTTTTGTTTCATTATTTATTAATTTATTTATTAATAATAATAAAAAAATATAGGGCGTCCGGGTAGCGTAGCGGTCTATGCTGTTGTCTACCAACACGGGGCTTGCTGGTTCGAATCCCCGTGTTACCGCTGGCTTGGTCGGCCGTCAATTGGCTGTGTATGCGGGTGGGAAGCTGGATGTGGATATGTGTCCTGATCGCTGCACTATCACCTCCTCTGGTCGTTTGGGGCACCTGTTCGGGGGAGGGGGAACTGGGGGGAATAGCGTGATCCTCACACGCACTGCGTCCCCCCTGATGAAACTCCTCACTGTCAGGTGAAAAGAAGCCGCTGGCGATACCACATGTATCGGAGGAGGCATGTGGTCGTCTGCAGCCCTCCCCGAACTGGCAGAGGAGGTGGAGCAGCGACCGGGACAGCTCGGAATAGTGGGATAATTGACCGGATACGATTGGGGAGAAAAAAGGGGGGGGGGGAAGAGAAGTGATTACCATTCTGCTGGTTTGTGTTGATCTACTGTGCATGCTTGTTTGACGTCACCAGGCTTCATGTTATAATCTGAGTTGTTTGGGGGTCTCTAGAATAACGAATGTTTAGGGTGGAGATGTATAAATAGCCTAACGGGTGCACTTTGTGTGTGTTTGTGTGTGTGTGTGTGTGTGTGTGAGAGAGAGAGAGACTTCACTTTCACACACACAGCAGCCCACTACTTGCAGCAATTGTATCAAGTAGATCACAACAACTTGAAACTGCCCGAGAGTTCTACGATATTACATGTTGGCTATAATTTTGGCTGGTAGATATAAGTAGCTTCTTCTTCTTCCAAATGTGTTCGAACATTTGTGGATCGCACGCTCTCAACAGGTATAGTTTGCATAATCTACTGTGCACCATGATGCAGCCATACTGTCATTCATGAGAATATGGTGTATTTAGTTCCTTTGGAAAACATTTCTTTTATTGCGTTGACACAAATAATATTGACACAAATAATATTCATTACATTCAAAAATGCATTATTTGTGATTGAAAAAAATGGTTGTTGGTAATGTATTAGCGACCCCCACAGATGTATGATTTTACTGCTTTCATGGGAGCCCAGACCCCTCCTTGTGGGCTCCCACTGGAAACCTGGACATAATCACAAGTGTGACTGTAGTGTGAAACTGCAATTTCGAATTCTGACCTGGAATTGTGATGAGTTATTACTTCACTTTTAAAGGCACATATGAGAAAAAATGAATTTTCTGGTTCAAATTAAGGCTTGTGTATTATGTCAGAATGGTGCATTTGTTTTATGATTTGTAACTGATGTGCAAGTTACCTTGTGAATCTCATCCGGCAATGATGCATTCTAGTAACAGTGTACTATTTTATAGTCCGTTCCAAGGTGCTTGCCAGTTGTTGAACTGTGGTTCTGAGTGGCTGCAATAGAGTCACAGATGAATAATCCATGTGTTCACTAATGTCTGCCCCCATTCAGCTGGAAAAATGAATACCTAGAAACCAGTAGTGCTTAGCAAGCTGTGGGATTCAAATCCCCAGATCCTTCCTGTTATCTTTTGGCACAAATATTTATCTCATGGATTTCTCTGCCAACTTTTTACTGTATCGTCATGTTAGGAAACAGGTGGTCATCCCAGATCATCCTCTGTGTGGAGTTTGCATGTTCTCCCCATGTCTGCGTGGGTTTTCTCCGGGTGCTCCGGTTTCCTCCCACAGTCCAAAGACATGTAGGTCAGGTGAATCGGCCATACTAAATTGTCCCTAAGGTGTGTGTGTGTGTGTGTGTGTGTGTGTGTGTGTGTGTGTGTGTGTGTGTGTGTGTGTGTGTGTGTGTGTGTGTGTGTGTGTGTGTGGGGGCTCTGTGATAGCCTGGGGGCCTGTCCATGGTGTCTCCCCGCCTGCCCCCCAATGACGGCTGGGATAGGCTTCAGCATCCCCACGACCCTGCTCTCTGGATCGTGGGGATGTTTTGGCATTCTCTGTGGTCATTGCTGTATTAACTGTGGAAATTGAACGACATAAACATTAGGAGTTCCCTTTTACAATTCTGTCTCTATCCCTTTTCCAACACTGACAAGTGGAAATGTTTTCAGTGCTAACCCCCCTAAACAATCCCCCAGTCAGGGTGCAGGCACGATTGACCAACATAGGCCCCTGGGCTGCCCACCTTTTTGAGGCCCCCAAGCCCCTATACCCCGCCCAAAACACATACATTTCTGCATGAAAACAAACGGACTTAATTGTTTATTGCATCTCAATTCACCTACACCATATTCATAAAGACAATGCCTCTACATTTTACTGAAATACCGTCTGCGCTACAAACAGCAGTGTCGCGTTTTACTGTCAGAATGCATTACTGCAACTTGAAATCAGAAATATAACACGCATTAAGTCACTCCCTCAACTTGTCAGGGCACACTCTACCAGTCAAATTCACAATCCAACAGTTAGCAATATGGTCAGTGTCAACCTGCAATCGAACAACATTGTCTAAGTAGTAGCTAGCTATTTCTATTAAACAAGTACAGCAAATTAAAGCCTACCTTAAAAGCATTTCCTTCTGGTTTTTCGGGCTGCAAAATCCGCGATTACGTCTGTGAAATCCAGGGCCCGGAGCAGGTCACTCTCAAGTGACATTAAAGTAAAATAGTTCAGTCTCTCCTGATGCATTTTAGATCGCAGTCTGTTTTTCACCAGAGCCAACTTTGAAAAAGATCTCTCATCTCCCGCGTTTGTTACCGGTAAAGTCAAGAATAGCCGTAGTGCAATGTCTACACTTGGAAACACAGCCTGTAGATTCCTTTGCCTCAGCAACTGCAGCAATGTCTTCGCAGATTTCTTCTCCTCATTTCTAATGAATTCCCTGAACTGGGCCAGTTCATCTGCAAAATCGTTTTGCAAATCCGTGCGGTATTTCTTTTGCAGATTAAGAACGAAGGTCCTGTGGGGAGAGGTTATGTAGATTGTTTAAAAATCCAAAGTTGTAGTTAACCTTGTACGACTTATACCTTCGATCTAGCTCTGCGACAAGTTTGTCAATGATAGTGAAGACCCCCACGGAAAATTTTTGTCTGCCTGACATTGACATGTGACAGTCAGGTTCTGATGATTTATCAGAATGTTTCTTTCGTTTTGACTCGGGTTGCGTGTCCGATTTGTAGAGTTGTGAAACTGAGGGCGACAAGCATTTTGCTGCCGACCCAAAGCGCTCAAATTGATCCGCAACCCAGCTACAAATTCTCTTAATGAGCGCACCAAATTAGCGGCGTTACATAGGTCAAGTTCCACAGCCTGGAGGGAAGTGCTTGTCTTTTGAAATGGTTGGAAATGGTTTGAATGGTTGGAAATGGTTGGAGTGTAGTCGTTATGGGGCTACATAATTCCCCTTATTGAGCTGGTAGGAACGTTAGTTTACAGCTGCTGTTTCCTCAGTTCGGGTTTACAGTGACACACTTCCACTGCGCGGGTTTTTTGTTGTTGTTGTAATGGTGGAAGGAATAAATGGTGCACGTTGTGTAGCCGAAAGAGAAAGTTGTCACGACTCCTGCTTGAGCTCCTCTACACTGGTGACCCCGACGTTTGTCTCTTGGTAGTTATCAGAGACAATCTTTCGAACGAACATGGTTGACGAAATCAACGCGGTTTCTCTCAAATTGCCAGAGTTCTGGGAGTCATCGGCAACGACATGGTTCACCCAGGCGGAAGCGCAGTTTGCTATCCGCAAAATAACGGATGATGCTACTAAATACTACTACGTGGTATCGGCGCTCGGGTGTTCGACTGCAACTAGAGTGGTGAGTCTCCTTACAAATCCTCCGGCGGCAGACAAATACAAGGGGCTCAAAGATCACCTCTGTTGAGATATAACACCAGTGTATTTGTATGACTATGTGTTACTGTGTACTATTATTTTGTTTACGACTTTGTTGGTCCACAAGTGGGCGGTGTTGCGCTTGCATGCGTGGATTGATTACGTCACTGAGACGCTGTTCATTTTCTTCATTCTCCCCAAACTACCGAATAAACGAAGGCTGCATTTTTCCCTCTAGCAGAAGCTCGGTAGTCCGTACTATTCTTTATAACGGTTTAATAATCCACTTCATCTTCGCAGAGATAGACATAAAGTATTAGTCTAGTCTTCTAACAGGTTATGGGCCCAGATAACGTTGGATTATTTAGTAGCTTGATAAAAGAAGTACACAAAGTGTGATAACCTCGGATGGCGGGATGCGCGCAGGTTAGCACGGAGTAGCAAGTTAGCAAGTGTGAAGCTAGTTAGCATCGAGAGAAGCTATCGGGAAGCTAACGGAACGCTAAGCTAAGCTGACGCTACCTAGGGAGATGGAGCGAAAGAAGAGCAGGTGGCCCACATTCAACGGACAGGCCGATGAGTATGAACTGTGGGAAGAGCGAATGCTCTGTTGCATGCATGGTGTGGGGCTGAAAACCACCATTCTTACCGAGCCCGCGGGACCTTTGACAGCGGAAGAGCAGGCCCTAGACGAGGAGCGGAACGCGGACGCCTACTGCGCATTGACGCCTTTACTGGACAACACAAGCTTGGGACTGATCTTCAGAGAAACGAAGGACAAAGGTAGAGAGAGTCTACGGGTGTTGTGGGAACATTACATTGGTAAGGGCAGACCCCGGATTGTCACTCTGTATGTAACATTGACTGGTCTAAAGAAAGCTGATAATGAGACGATAACCGAATACATTATCCGAGCTGAACAAATCATTACGGCTCTCAAAGGGGCGGGAGAAGCACCGAGTGAGGGACTAATGATGGCCATGGTGATGAGAGGGTTACCCGAGAGATATAAGCCATTCACTCTAATGGTGACACATGGCGACAGTGAGTTGACATTGGGACAATTTAAGGCCAAATTGAGAAACTTTGAGGCGGCAGAAGATGTAGCTAATGCTACAGCATCGGACGAGACATCCGAGAGGGTGATGAAGGCCCACGCAGCGCCTAAGAAAAAGCCAGTGAAACGCTGTGAGGGAGATGATGAACAAACGGTGTGCTGGCGATGCGGTGACAAAGGCCATCGGAAAACGGACTGTTCACGCAGCGTGTGGTGCAGCTTCTGCCGGGTCAAGGGTCACACGGACAAAGTGTGCAAGAAGAAGGACCTCGCTGATGGAGCCAGGTGTGCACGCGAGCAAGGTGGCGGCGGCGGTGGTGGTCACGGAGCAGGTCAGGCATTCCTTCCGCAGCATTCCCCGGTCAGGGACCGGGGAATGCTGCGGAAGAAGAGAACTACATCTTCAGAGTGCAGGCTGGAGAGACCAGCTCAGCAGGACCAGGACGACAGCAACAGTTCAAACCAGGATTGATTGTGGACTGTGGAGCTTCTTCCCACATAGTCATGATAAGAAGAAGTTCAAGAGCTTTGACAGCTCGTTCGAGCCAGAGAAACACTGCATGGAGCTGGCGGACGGTAAGCGCACCTTTGGTGTGGTGCAGGGCAGGGGAGATGCTACGGTATGCCTGCTCGACAGTGAGGGGCGACAGTGTAGAGTGACACTGCGGAACGCACTATATATTCCATCGTACCCCCAAGAGCTCTTCTCTGTGAAGTCTGCGACAGCACACGCAGCCAGTGTGTTCTTCGAAGAGGGCAGAGATGCCCTGATGTCACCGGATGGTACCAGGTTTGACATTTTTGTACAGGGGAAAATGTACTATTTGCAAACTGAATGTGTTGTTGAAAAGTGCCATGTGAGCCATGATATAGAAACTTGGCATGAGATAATGGGCCACTGCAACTATGACGATATCATAAAGCTACAGGATATCACTAATGGTATGCATATAAAGGGTAAAGTGTGTAAACCTGACAAAGAGTGTGCAGTATGCATAGAAGGGAAGTTTACCCAAAACAGGAACAGGAAATCTACAGACAAAGCCAAGACACCACTGGAGTTGGTAAACACTGATTTAGCCGGTCCTGTGGCAAACGAGTCCATTAATGGTTTCAGGTACATGCAATCATTTACAGATGTGTGCACAGGGGCAGTGTGTGTTTATTTCTTAAAAACAAAGAGTGACACAGTGCAAGCGACCGAGAAATTTCTGGCAGATGTAGCTCCCTATGGGACAGTGAAATGCATAAGGTCAGATAATGGAACTGAGTTTACAGGCAAGGAGTTTCAAACCCTGTTGAGACGGAACAAAATAAGACATGAAACGTCCTGCCCATACTCTCCCCATCAAAATGGCGTTGCAGAGAGAGAAGGACGCACACTATTCGAGATGGCAAGGTGTATGCTAATAGATAGTGGCCTACCAAAGAGCCTCTGGCATTATGCTGTACAGGAGGCAGCCCACACCAGAAACAGATGCTTCAACAAGCACACAGGCACTACGCCATACACGGCAATGACAGGAAAAAAGTGCAACATGGCTAGAATGCAAAAGTTCGGGACAGAATGCTATGCTTACCAGCAGGACAAGGGAAAGTTAGATTCTAGATGTGAGAGGGGGCGTTTTGTAGGACACGACAAGAACAGCCCGGCCTACCTAGTCTACTACCCTGACCAAGAGAAAGTACAGAAACACAGACTAGTTAAATTTGTGCACAAGGCAACTAGTGAAAATGAGACTCAGACACCAGGTCTGTACCCAGAAGACTGGTTAAGAGAGAGAAAGTCTGTTGAGACAGCTGCAACTCAGCATAGAGTACAGAAAAATGTACAGACTGACGGTACACAGTCAGCACCCGAGGATGATGACGAGGAGCACCCAAGGGTGACGTCACAAGCCTCAGCCAGTGGGAGGTACCCCCAAAGGGAACGCAACCCTCCGAGATACCCGATTGACTATAGTCAGGGCGACAGTGATGACAGCTCACTCACTACTATAGATTATGCATACAGGGCTGTGTGCGGTGTCCCTCTGACCTTTAAAGAGGCCATGGAATCGCCAGAGTCAGAAAAGTGGTCCAGGGCAATGGACGAGGAAATGGAGTCTCTAAGAGACAACAAAACATTCACCCTTACGAAATTGCCAGAGGGCAAGAAAACAGTGGGAGGAAGGTGGGTGTATGTGATAAAGACAGATATAGACGGACACGACAAGTACAAGGCTAGATTTGTAGCAAAGGGATATAGCCAGAGAGTTGGGGTGGATTATGGGGAGACATTTTCGCCGACAGCCAACCTAACAAGTGTTCGAGTGCTTCTACAGAAGGCGGCTCAGTATGACTTGATTTTACACCAGTTGGATGTAATGACGAAGCCCGCATCCAAGGTAAAACTGAAGACATTTGCTGAGGCAATGTTTGGTGTGTGAAATGTGAGTGGTATGGGTTATACCAAGTTTCTTTTCATTTGTTCTATGAATATGAAAAGGTATACAGTAAACACATGATTCATAAGTGGGAGTGTTGAGATATAACACCAGTGTATTTGTATGACTATGTGTTACTGTGTACTATTATTTTGTTTACGACTTTGTTGGTCCACAAGTGGGCGGTGTTGCGCTTGCATGCGTGGATTGATTACGTCACTGAGACGCTGTTCATTTTCTTCATTCTCCCCAAAACTACCGAATAAACGAAGGCTGCATTTTTCCCTCTAGCAGAAGTTCGGTAGTCAGTACGATTCTTTATAACGGTTTAATAATCCACTTCATCTGCGCAGAGATAGACATAAAGTATTAGTCTAGTCTTCTAACAACCTCTTGGAAGATTTTTGAACTTTCCGACGCCGAGAGGGCCCACCGTCTCTTTTCTCTGCAAGGCTTGGGTGACAGCAGGCCACCCGAGCTCATGGACAAAATGCTGAATCTGCTGGGACCGGCGCACACACCTGATTTCCTCTTTGTACAACTATTTCTGCGACAACTGCCTGCTCAGGTGCGGACCGCTTTGGCTAACACCAGCATTACCGATTGCCGCAAGCTAGCTGAAGAAGCTGACAAGTTCTTCCTGGCCAGCCAACAGCAGCACTGCGCGTCCGCGCTCACCCCTGCCCACCCCCACACGCCACCACCTGGTGACTCCGTGGTGGTCGCCGCGACAACCCCCGGTCGGCGACAGGAGCCCGGCCTGTGCTTTTACCATGCAAAGTTCGGGGCCAAGGCGAAAAAGTGCACCTCCCCGTGCAATTTCAGCTCGTCGGGAAACGCCAAGGCCGGCGCTCACTAGTGGCCATGGGCGTCGGCGTGGAGGACAACAGGCTACTTTTCCTGCGAGACTCCATCTCGGGGCGGCGTTTCCTATGCGACACTGGGGCGCAGAGGAGTGTCGTACCTGCATCGAGTGTGGACGCCCTGTCGGGCGCTCACGGCCCTCCCATGGAAGCTGCTAACGGCAGCTCTATCCGTACGTACGGCACGAGGCACATTGACATGTGTTTTAACGGACAGCGGTTCAGCTGGGATTTTGTCACCGCCGACGTGGCATTTCCCCTCCTCGGTGCAGATTTTCTTTGTGCTCATGGGCTGCTGGTGGACGTCAGGAATCGACGCCTGATTGACGCCGTCACCTTCGCTTCACACGCGTGTGCACTCAGCGATACAGGCTCCGTCAGGCTGTCCAGCATGCTCTCCAATGAGGACGTGTTTCTCCATCTTCTCTCCGAGTTCCCTGACCTCACTCAGCCCACATTCTCGTCATCTACGACCAAACATGGGGTTGAGCACCACATTGTCACCACTAGCCCACCGGTGCACGCCCGAGCTCGGCGCCTCGACCCGACCAAGCTCTCTGTCGCCAAGGCGGAGTTTGAGAACATGGAGCGCCTCGGCATCATCCGTCGCTCCAGCAGCCCGTGGGCTTCACCCGTCCACATAGTGCCTAAGCCTGGCGGTGGGTGGCGTCCATGTGGTGACTACCGTCGGCTCAATGACGCAACAACACTGGACCGCTACCCGGTCCCTCATATCCAAGATTTCTCCGCCCACCTGGCTGGGAAAGTGATCTTTTCCAAGGTGGACCTCGTCCGTGGATACCACCAGGTGCCCGTCCATCCCGCTGGTGTACCCAAAACGGCTGTGACAACTCCGTTCGGACTGTTCGAGTTCCTGCGCATGCCGTTTGGGCTTAAGAACGCCGCGCAGTCCTTCCAACGCCTCATGGACTCAGTGTTGCGGGACCTGCCTTTCCTCTTTGTGTACCTGGATGACATCCTGGTCGCTAGCACCTCCGTGTCCGAGCACTTGTCCCACCTCAGAGCCCTTTTCGAGAGACTCAGCCTGCACGGGTTGATAGTTAACCCGGCCAAATGCCAGTTTGGTCTGAGCACCATCGACTTCCTGGGCCACCGGGTCACCAAGGACGGGGCGGCCCCCCTTCCATCTAAGGTGGAGGCCGTCGCAGACTTTCCACGCCCACACACGGCCCAGTCCCTCCGGGAGTTCATTGGCACGGTGTCCTTCTACCACCGGTTTATCCCCCGGGCTGCCGATCTCCTCCGCCCCCTATATGAGGCTCTGAAGGGCACAGCCCCCAAACACGCTGTGGACTGGTCTGCAGAGAGGGACACGGCTTTTAAGGATGTGAAGGCCGCCCTGGCTGACGCGGCGATGCTGGCACACCCTGTGTCTGGAGCGCCCATTGCCATCACGACGGATGCTTCGGACTGCGCTGTCGGCGCGGTTTACGAGCAGTGGGTGAGCGGTGCGTGGCAGCCGCTTGCCTTCTTCAGCCGGCAGTTGAACCTGAGAGAGCACAAATACAGCACCTTTGATCGTGAGCTGCTTGGCCTTTTCCTCGCTGTTAGGCACTTTCGTTTCCTAGTGGAGGGCCGTCAGTTCACGGCTTTCGTCGATCACAAACCGCTGGTGTTCACGATGGCCAAGGTGGCAGAGCTGTGGTCAGCCCGCCAGCAGCGACAGTTGGCCTACATCTCAGAGTTTACCATCAACGTGAGGCATGTCGCTGGGAAGTCCAACCCGGTCGCTGACTGTCTCTCCCGGGCCATCGCTGGTGCCGCCCATTTGGGACTTGACTACAGCCAGATGACCCAGGAGTGCAGGCATGCAAGACTGCCGACACAGGGCTGCAGTTGGAGGATGTGGCTTTCGACGACGCCGGTGCCACGCTCCTGTGCAACGTCTCTACGGGTCAGCCCCGACCAGTCGTTCCGACTGCTTGGAGGCGACGGGTCTTCGATGCAGTCCATGGGCTGTCTCACCCTGGCAGAAAGCCTTCACAGAGGTTGGTGGCGGCAAAGTTTGTCTGGCATGTGTCATGTACCGGTTTGGCATGTAAGGGCACCCGTATGTATGTGACGTCACCTGTTGATGTGGGGAGAAGCGCGAGGAATATTGTTCGGGCAGTCTTGCAATACGGTGGAATAAAGCAAGCCACGTTAGGCATTGTGTAATAACGGTGTGCCTAATCATTTATAATTAATGACACCTAAATAAGCACATAGGTGGGAATAACGGATCAGAACAATGGCGACGAGTGATGTACCGAGCCTAAGCTAAGTGATGAGCTAAAGTTTGTAACGTTTAGTTAGATCTGAAGTGTAGCTAACGGTTGTAGCTAGCTAGCGCGGCAGCATGGAAAAGACAGCATGCGTACCGGCGTTTGATTGCTACTCCGACCCGGCGACTTTGGGGCCGCGGTGGACAAGATGGCTAATGTCATTTGAACTGTTTGCTGATGGGAAAGGTCTGATCATCGATGATAACACCGAGGATGCAGTGAAGCAGCGCCGGAGGCGATATTATGAACCCTACATAGCCCTCGCCAAAATCCCGTACCCTGTCCCAAATCTCGCGAACGGACGCCGGATTTTCGCTGCGTTGCTAAGGAAACAATCAACTATCAACTCGGTGCGAAGCAAAGCTAACGTTAGCTACCTTCAATTTTGTAATTTTGTATTTTTCGCAATTTTGGACAGCTGGCTGCTTTTGTAATTTTGGACTGCTGGCTGTCAACAACAGAACGGAGGTAAGTAACGTTAGTTGTCTGAAAATGAACATATATCTAATAAATAGACTTTCTCACATTTAAGAAAGCTTACATTGAGTATTACATCACGACAGAGTCAAATATGTCATCTTCCTGAGGGTGGCGCTAATGTGCAAGAGCTGAAGGTGGCGCTAATGTGTAAGACTTGTAAAAGTCATATTACTACAATATAGGAGCTCGTTTTGTTTGTAGTCATGATAAGGGGTGAAGTATCCTATGCTCAAACGTGGAGCAAGCAAAGATTGAGTTAAAAACGTTAATGTTGATTGTGGATAACTTAGACAGGTTAAATTGTGGGTGTACGAGCAAGCAAAGATTGAGTTAAAAACGTTAATGTTGATTGTGGATAACTTAGACAGGTTAAATTGTGGGTGTACAGCGTTTCCTTGATGAGCGCTAACCCCATAACAACATATTTTCGCGTTGCTACGGTGGCGCACACGTGACAAAGCCAGAAACGGGATTTTGGCGAGGCCTATGTAGGGTTCATAATATCGCGCGCCGGAGAGCACTTCTTCTGCATCACGCAGGTCCAGACACACAGGACATCTTTTCAACTTTGGACGGCACCGGAGAGGTGACTGATTATGATGCCGCTATTGCAGCTTTGAACAGATATTTCGTGTCTCAAGTAAATGCTACATTCGCCCGCCAGACATTTCAGAAAATCTCTCAGAATCAAGGGGAGACAGTACAACAATTCGCTACACGCTTGAGACGTGCGGCAAAAGACTGCGGTTTTGGTGGAGACACAGACGATCAGATTAGAGACGCAATTGTAAGCAAATGCACGTCAAGTTATGTTCGCCGTAGACTCCTCGAGGCGCGTGGTTTGGTGCTTGCTCGCGCTCTCGAGTTGGCGGCACAGTGTGAACAAATTGGAGAACAAATGGCGGAGATGTCTGTGAGAGAGGGGAAAGCAGAGGCGACTGTGAGTCGTGTCTCACAGAAAGGAGGGAAATACCAGGAGAGAGGACAAGGGAGACCGGGCGCGGATAGAGGAAAAACGGACAAAATGGACAAAACGTGTTTTAGATGTGGACATTCAGACCACTTTGGGAAAGACCCCAATTGTCCCGCGCGCGGCCAAACGTGTCGCAAATGCAATGGTAGAGACCATTTCGCAAAGCAATGCAAAACAAAAGGTGCAACAGGAAAGGAAAAAGTGCATAAAATAGAGATAGAAGAACATGATTATGCCTTTGTATTGAGTGATACAAACAAGTCAGATAGGCTCAACATAAATGTGGGAGGAGTTAGCTTGAAGATGCTTGTCGACTCCGGGGCTACTTGCAATGTGATAGACGAAAAGACCTGGGAGGGTTTAAATTCAGAGAAAATTAGGTGCCACTCATATGTCCCAAAGCCGGAAAGGAAACTATTTTCTTATTCATCTAACCAACCTCTACCCATTAAAGGGGCGTTCACATGCAAAGTAAAAATAGGAGAACGCTGTGAACAAGCAGAATTCATAGTAATCAGAGGTGATGGAGAACCACTACTAGGAAAAGAGTTGGCCATGAAACTAGGTGTACTGAAAATAGGTGCCAACATATCAGCCGTCAGAGACATGAACCGATCACTTCAGCAGCAGTACCCGACTGTATTTCAGGGGGTAGGGAAGCTGAAAACAAAACAGATAAAGCTACACATAGACCCAGAGGTGACACCAGTAGCACAGCCACTCAGGCGTATACCCTTCAACCTACGGGCGCCTGTGGAGGCCAAGATAAAAGACACTCCGTTTGAATTCGGTCCAGAACAGAAACAAGCGTTTGAGGCGCTGAAAGGGGGCTTAGCCAAAGCAGGGACACTAGCCTACTTTAACAAAGACGCACCGACCAAAATCATTGCAGATGCTAGTCCAGTGGGATTAGGAGCAGTGTTAGTACAGACCCAGAATGGAGAAAATGTTCCCATTTGTTATGTCAGTCGTGGTCTAACCGACTGTGAACGCAGGTATTCTCAGACAGAGAAAGAGGCCTTAGGTCTGGTATGGGCGTGTGAAAGGTTACACCCATACATCTATGGTAGACGATTTGACTTGGTTACAGACCACAAACCTCTTGAATCTATATACAGCCCACGCTCGAAACCATGCGCTCGTATAGAGCGATGGGTCCTAAGGTTACAGCCTTATGATTTTAAAGTAGTACATATCTCGGGCAAAAAGAACATAGCAGACCCACTATCACGTCTGCTGGGGAACAGCGCACTGAAACAGAAACATGCACACGGATCCGACGAGTATGTGAGATTTGTTGCAGTGAGTGCCACACCCAGAGCATTGACAACCCGCGAGGTGGAGGAGGCATCAGCCAACGACGAGGAGCTGATCGAGGTGCGTAAAGCTATTGAGAGTGGACACTTTGAGAAGTGCGCAGCATATGCCGCAGTGGCTAGTGAGTTATGTGTAATAGGACAGGTGGTTCTACGTGGAACGCGTATTGTGCTGCCACATGTACTGCGGGCACGCGCTCTCTCACTAGCACACGAAGGACACTTAGGAATTGTCGGAACTAAACAGCACCTCAGGAGCAAAGTCTGGTGGCCAACAATGGACAGAGCAGCCGAGAGACATTGTAGGTCATGCCACGGATGCCAAGTTGTTGCTCGGCCAGACGCACCGGAACCGTTAAGACCAACAGAGTTACCAGAGGGGCCCTGGCAAGATATTGCCATTGACTTACTCGGACCCCTGCCGACAGGTGACTCGATTCTAGTTGTAGTTGATTACTACAGCCGCTACTATGAGTATGACGTGTTAAAGTCCACAACCACGTCAACAGTGATAGACAGTCTAGCGACAATCTTCAGTCGACATGGACTTCCCGTCACACTGAGGTCGGACCAGGGTCCTCAGTTCAAATCAGAGGAGTTCAGTGAGTACTGTGACACCAACGGAATCAAGCATGTGAAAACAACGCCACGATGGGCGCTGGCGAACGGCGAGGTAGAATGTCAAAACGCCTCGCTGATGAAGAGGATTCGCATCGCTGTTTCAGATGGACTCAATTGGAAGCGAGAACTTAGAAAGTATGTGACAGTATACCGGAGCATCGATCACGCGACCACAGGGAAGAGTCCCGCGGAGTTGCTCTTCAAAACAAAGGCGAGGGGGAAGCTGCCAAGCATCACAGCAGCACACGCTGATCTGGAGGTAAGAGACAGAGATGCAGAACAGAAAGGACAATCAAAGATCTATGCATACGAACGGCGTCACGCCAGGTACTCGGATGTCAATGTCGGTGACACGGTCCTGGTGAGACAAGAAAAGACTGATAAACTGACAACACTATCCAACACAACGCCACACAAGGTGGTGAGCAAATCAGGAAACCAAGTTGTCGTCGAATCTCCAACCGGAGCCAGATACACACGGAACACAACATTCGTGAAGCGATACACCAGTACTCAGGAGACACCTGCCGGAGCAGAAGCATCACAGGATGCCGAGGACTGCACATCAAACAGAGAGACACTGGGTACTCAAAACGCAGAGCGGAGCAACACCAGCAATGACACCCCGGGGGCAGACAGGCCTCCAAGAGAGAGACGCTTGCCATCGAGGCTGGCAGACTATGATATGACATAGACTGGAGAAATGTAAAAAAAAACTGTTGGGTCAAGTTCAGTGACGATTGTTGTTTGATGACGCAAATGGGAAATTAACATGTTAAAAGGTCTTATATGTTTACAGACTGTTCATAAGTGAATATGTGTTAATGGAGAATTAATACATGGTTCTAATTAAGGTGAAAGCATACATAATATGTGGTATGTGTTTTGGTTAGGAATGTTTTGATACTGTCATTATATGGGTTCATATTTTTTAATTGAAAATAACCTGAAGTTTATTTCCCAGAAAAGGAGGGATGTCATGTACCGGTTTGGCATGTAAGGGCACCCGTATGTATGTGACGTCACCTGTTGATGTGGGGAGAAGCGCGAGGAATATTGTTCGGGCAGTCTTGCAATACGGTGGAATAAAGCAAGCCACGTTAGGCATTGTGTAATAACGGTGTGCCTAATCATTTATAATTAATGACACCTAAATAAGCATATAGGTGGGAATAACGGATCAGAACAGCATGGACTCAAAAAGGATGTGAGGGACTGGGCTGACACCTGTGTGGAGTGCCAACGCTCCAAAGTGCTCCGGCACGTTCAAAAGGCCCCTGATACCTATCACGGTACCTGAGAGGAGGTTCGACCACGTGAATGTGGACCTGGTAGGCCCCCTACCCCCTCCCGTGGTTTCACATACCTGCTCACCATGGTCGACAGGGCCACGCGATGGCCAGAGGCCGTCCCGCTTTCGTTCACGACAGCGCCTGAGGTTGCCCGAGCGTTCATCGGAACCTGGGTCGCCCGCTTTGGCACCCCATCTGACCTCTCCTCGGACAGAGGGCCACAATTCACGTCAGCGCTCTGGGAGGAGATCGCCGCGGGTTTAGGGGTGAGGCTCCATTGCACCACAGCATATCACCCTCAGGCGAATGGATTGGTCGAGAGGTTCCATCGCTCGATGAAGGCTGCATTGCGGGCTACCCTCAAGGACGACCGCTGGGTCGACAAACTGCCTTGGATCATGCTTGGGCTCAGGACGGCTCCCAAGGAGGACCTCCAGTCCTCATCCGCCGAACTGGTCTACGGACAGCCACTTCGGGTCCCGGGGGATTTCCTTCCCACCGCCACAGCTCCCTGGTCCGCCAGATGCCAACGGACAGCGCTGCAGGAGGAAGCCAGGTCTTTTGCACCGGTCCCCACTTCTCAGCATGGCGGCTCTCAGTCCTATGTCCCCACGGAGCTGCAGTCGGCGGGGTATGTTTTCATCCGTCACGACGCGCACCGCGGTCCCCTGCAACCACCCTACGACGGCCCATTTCGGGTACGGGAGACTGGAGATAAGCACTTTGTGGTGGAGGTTGGCAGCAGGCTGGAGCGGGTTTCTGTGGACCGCCTCAAGCCTGCTCACCTGGACTTGGACCGCCCTGTTGGTCTTGCCCTGCCCCCACGGCGGGGGCGCCCCCCTGCTCTGCCCCCTCCCCCGGCGAGCCGCCCCCTGCTTCCCCAGCCCCTCCCTTTCCCCGGTCCAGCTGTGAGGACTCTGCTGCTTTGCCTGCGGTTAACCAGCCCCCAGCTCCTGTTCAGCGGAGCCGTTGGGGCAGAGAGATCCGCCCCCCTCGCCACACTGACTTTTCGTATTAAGGCGAATTCTGGGGGGACGTGTGTAGTGGTTATGGGGCTACATAATTCCCCTTATTGAGCTGGTAGGAACGTTAGTTTACAGCTGCTGTTTCCTCGGTTCGGGTTTACAGTGACACACTTCCGCTGCGCGGGTTTTTGTTGTTGTTGTAATGGTGGAAGGAATAAATGGTGCACGTTGTGTAGCCGAAAGAGAAAGTTGTCACGACTCCTGCTTGAGCTCCTCTACACGAGAATAGTATTCCACAAGTTGCAAAGGAAAGCTGTCTCGAGATGTTCTATTTTCTTGTTGAGTGCTCGTGTCTCATTACGAGTGGTCAAATTTTGGTTTGGGTCATCAGATATTTTTTTAATAGACTGCTGGATATTAACATAATTCAGTCAGAGTGCCTTTGTAGCTTGGGCATGCGCGGACCACCGCGCATCGGATAGGCTTTTAAGCGTCTCGATTCGCTTGTTATCGTTTGGCTGTAACCCCGAGGTAACCATTTGCCAGCGCGAGGTTGACTTGGAACAAAAATTAAAAAGGCACTGCACAAAAGAAAAAAACTCGTCTGTCTCAAGACAGCAGTTAACACTTGTTACTCTCACTAAATCGAGCGTATGGGCAGCGCACGGAAGCCACTCCACTAGTGGATTAATCTCCCGTATGCGTGACTACAACCCTTTGTACGACCCTGCCATACTGCTAGCATTGTCATAGCACTGGGCTCTGCAATTGGCTATATCGATATCCGTCTCCTGCAAAACAGCGAGAACTGAATTGCACAACGATTCTCCTGTGTGACTTGCTATTGGTAAAAACTTCAGGAAACGCTCCTCAATGGATCCGTCGGGCGACACATAACGCATAATGAACGTAAGTTGATCTACGTGCGAAACATCAGGAGTCGAGTCGACACTGATAGATTAGTACTTTGCGATGTTCAATTGACTTATTATTTCTGAAAGCACCTTTTGTCCCATCAGCCCGATAAATTCTTCACAAATATTTGAAGAAAGGTAGGAAGGATTTCCTCGGCCAGCGTTCCCGTATTTATTGATGTGTGCTTTTAGAAAAGGATCAAATTGGCTTATCACTTCTAACATGCCTATGTAGAGCCGAAGGAACGGAGAAGACCGTAGGTTCACACTTAAGCCGTGTAGGCAACTTTCTTTAATCCACGGTAAATCAGAGAGACAACAAAACCACAGCTCGACTGAGCGGAGGCGGCAAGAATAACCAGAAAACTGGCTGGACAACCATAACTTAACCCTGCGTTAACCTGCCAGGGCAACCATGACTTAACCCTTAGTTCCTGGGTTGAATTCTGTCCCCAATACGTGTCCACCACATGAGCCCCCCCAGAATTCGCCCTAGTAATCGAAGTCAGGCAGGCGCGGGGGGACGACAGGCCGTCCGCGGCGGCTCCGGGTAACAGGGGCCGGAGTGTCTCTGGGAGGCATTGACGCGGGCCTGTGGAGGTCGGCCTGAGGAGCAGAAGAGGCAGCGCGGGCCTCCACGGGGGGAGGAGGCGGAGCCGGGGGACGACCGCGACGAGGAGGTTGGGCTAACTCCAACGGCTGCGTCAAGTCCAGGTGTGCGGGTTTAACTCGGTCCACTGAAACATGCTCGGCCGTGCCCCCAAAATCCACCACCAGGTGCTTAGTTCCCCGTTCCAGGACGCGGAAGGGGCCATCATAAGGGGGTTGCAGAGGGGGGCGGTGTGCGTCGTGACGGATGAACACGTAGTCCGCTGACTGCAGACCTGGGGGCACCTGGGACACCGGAGCGCCGTGTTGGGCGGTAGGGACGGGTGTGGAAGCTCTGACCCCGTCCAGCAAGGAGGCTCGTTGGTCCACAGCTGACCAGGGACGCGTTGCGTTGGGCATGAAATCGCCTGGGACTCGCAGCGGCGTGCCGTACACTAGCTCCGCAGGGGAGGCTTGTAAGTCTTCCTTCGGGGCGGTCTGCAGGCCCAGCATGACCCATGGGAGCTTGTCGACCCAGTTGCAGTCCTTGAGAGTAGCCCGAAGTGCAGCCTTCATGGACCGGTGGAAGCGCTCACATAGGCCGTTCACCTGAGGGTGGTAGGCGGTAGTGCGATGAAGCTTGACGCCCAGAGCCTCACCCACAGCATTCCATAGCTCTGAGGTAAACTGTGGCCCGCGGTCAGATGAAAGGTCGGAAGGCGTACCGAAACGTGAGACCCACGACCCAATAAAAGCCCAGGCCACATCAGCAGACGTCGTGGATGCCAGGGGAACAGCTTCAGGCCAGCGCGTAGTCCTGTCCACCACAGTGAAGAGGTAGGTGAGCCCATGGGAGGGGGGTAGGGGACCAACCAGGTCGACGTGGACATGGTCAAATCGTCTCTCCGGCACTGCGAAGCGTTCCAGGGGCGCCTTAATGTGGCGGTGTATCTTAGCCCGCTGACAGGCAACACACGAGTCGGCCCACGCTTTCACGTCTCTCTTAAGTCCCTCCCACACAAACTTAGCAGAGGTCAGGCGCACGGATGGCTTACCGCCTGGATGAGAGAGGCCGTGCACAGCTTCAAATACGGGGCATCTCCAGCTGTGCGGGACGATGGGCCTGGGCTGTCCTGTGGAGACGTCACACAGGAGGATGACACCTGTGTCGCTGAAAGGAACGTCCTGCAGGCGGAGCCCCGTGTCGGAGGTCCGGAGACGGAGGATGCTCGGGTCCGTGGCCTGGTCAGCGGCCATCTGTGCATAGTCCAGGCCTAGGTGGACCGCTCCAATCACTGCCCTAGAGAGGCAGTCAGCTACCTGGTTAGACTTACCAGCGACGTGCTGGATGTCGGTAGTGAATTCCGAAATGTAGGAGAGTTGTCGCTGCTGGCGAGCGGACCATGGCTCGGCCGTCTTGGACATGGCAAACGTGAGGGGCTTGTGGTCAACGTACGCAGTAAACTCGCGGCCCTCTAGCAGGAAACGGAAATGCCGGACGGCGAGCCAGAGACTGAGGAGTTCCCTGTCAAAAGTACTATACTTGCGCTCTCGGGGTTTAAGCTGGCGACTGATAAAGGCCAAAGGCTGCCAAGCCCCCCCCACCCACTGTTCGTGAACCGCACTAACAGCATAGTCCGATGCATCCGTGGTTATGGAAATAGGCGCTGTAGGTGAAGGATGCGCTAGCAGGGTAGCCTGGGAGAGCGCAGCTTTAGTCTCGGTGAACGCACGGTCCCGCTCTGCTGTCCAGTCGACCGCCTGGTTGGGGGACATGCCTTTCAGCGCCTCATACAGTGGCCGGATGATAAAGGCGGCTCGGGGAATGAAGCGGTGGTAGAATGTCACCATCCAGATGAACTCCCTGAGCGCACGAGCTGTTTGGGGGCGAGGAAAGGCCGCCACCGCTTCCACCTTTGAGGGCAGGGGGACTGCCCCGTCCCCAGTGATGCGGTGCCCGAGGAAATCAATGGCCGTCAGCCTGAACCGGCACTTCGCCGGGTTGACGATCAGCCCATGCTGGCTGAGGCGTGTGAAGAGGGCATGAAGATGGGACAGGTGTTCTTCCTCGGAGGCGCTGGCGATGAGTATGTTGTCCAAATAGACGAAGATGAAAGGAAGGCCACGGAGCACTGAATCCATCAGCCGCTGAAAAGACTGGGCTGCGTTTTTGAGTCCAAATGGCATTCGTAGGAATTCAAATAGGCCGAATGGGGTATTCACCGCTGTCTTGGGGATGTCCGAGGGGTGCACGGGAACTTGATGATAACCACGGACCAGGTCGACTTTTGAGAAGACGCGTTTGCCACGCAGGTTTGCAGAAAAGTCCTGGATATGCGGGACAGGATAGCGGTCCGGCGTGGTGGCGTCATTTATTTGGCGGTAGTCCCCGCATGGGCGCCAACCTCCATCAGGCTTAGCGACGATGTGGAGTGGGGACGCCCATGGGCTGTCAGAGCGGCGGATGATCCCCATGCGTTCCAGGTGCTCAAACTCAGACTTGGCAATGGAGAGTTTGGCGGGGTCGAGACGCCTGGCTCTGGCGTAGACCGGGGGCCCCTTCGTAGCAATGTGATGCTCCACCCCATGCTTAGCGGTGGGTGCAGAGAAGGTAGGCTGGGTGAGGTCAGGGAACTCAGCGAGGAGGCGGTTGAACTTGTCTGCCTCTGAGAGAGAGTTGGCTAGACCTGCATAGGCCGCTTCCCTCCGCGTACATGCGAAGGAGGAGAAGGTTAAGGCATCGACCAGACGGCTGTTCTGAATGTCCACTAGCAAACTGTAAGCGCACAAAAAAATCAGCTCCGAGGAGGGGAAGCGTTACATTGGCCATGACGAACTCCCACGTGAAACGTTGTCCACCAAAACACAGTTCTACAGACCGCACGCCGTAGGTGTGGATAGGGCTGCCGTCAGCCGTCGCCAACTGGGGGCCCCGCTCCCCGCCCATGATGTCGACGTCAGTAGCAGGGAGCACGCTTCTCTGTGCGCCCGTGTCACAAAGAAATCGCCGACCGGAGATGGTGTCGAGGATGAAGAGTAGCCTGCTCGTATCGCCAACACTCATGGCCACTACTGAGTGTTGGCCTTCTCGTTTCCCGTCGGCCTGTAGTTGCAGGGGGAACGGCACCGTTTAGCTTTCGCACCAAATCGAGCGTGGTACATACAGAGTCCAGAGGGCTTGTAGCGGTCTGACACTGTGGCGCCACCGTCGGGCCACGCCCGCGATGTCGGCGGGGGGCCAGTGAAGGTAGGAGCCAGCACCCCGGCATGGGAGGAACGTTGTGTAGCGACGAAGAATCGGTCAGCCTCCTTTGCCAGCTCACGGGGATCAGTGATGGTGGAGTTAGCGAGCGCAGTCTGGACGTGGGGCGGCATGTTGCGCAGAAACAGCTCCATAAACAGGAAACATGGCTTTTCTTGACCCAGTAGGTTTAACATCCTGCTCATTAGCTCCGATGGTTTGCCATCTCCCAAGCCCTGAATTGCGAAGAGGCGACGTGCTCTCTCCGTTGTTGACAGTTCAAAAGTTTCAAGGAGGAGATGTTTAAGTGCGGCGTATTTACCATCGGCCGGTGGGTTGGTTATGAAACCGCTTATCCTGGAAGCCGTAGCGCCCCCCAGCGCTACCACTACGTAGTAGTACCTGGTCTCGTCTGCTGTTATGTCTCTGAGCGCGAACTGTGCCTCAGCCTGTGTGAACCACGTAGCCGCGGAAGACTCCCAAAACTCCGGCAGTTTAATTGCAACGGCGTTCGTAGCCATAATGTGTGTGGTTTCAGAAAACTTATCCGAAAACCGACGTCGGGGTCACCAGTGTAGAGCCGAAGGAACGGAGAAGACCGTAGGTTCACACTTTAGCCGTGTAGGCAACTTTCTTTAATCCACGGTAAATCAGAGAGACAACAAAACCACAGCTCGACTGAGCGGAGGCGGCAAGAATAACCAGAAAACTGGCTGGACAACCATAACTTAACCCTGCGTTAACCTGCCAGGGCAACCATGACTTAACCCTTAGTTCCTGGGTTGAATTCTGTCCCCAATACGTGTCCACCACACCTAAATAATTGCCATTACTTGGAAGACCAAATAACTCGCTGTCACCCCTAAAAGGTAGCCCACGCTCGGACAAAAATTTAATAACTGCGACCACCCGTTTGAGCACATCTTTCCAGTAATCACATTCACTCTCAAATTGTTTTTTCAGGTCTGAATCGATCTGTCCTTTAACTGCCGTCCTAGCAATCCACGCAAGCATCGCCTTCCTGTGGGAGTCAGAGCCTTCATGCTCAACTATGCCATCATGGGCATGTTTCCAATCATTATAGCCATTATTAACAAATGGCTTTGAATGTGATGTTATGTCCCCGAACAAGCGACAGACGAAACAAAACACCACTCCTTTAGAAGGGGAGTAAAGGAGCCACTCGCGGGGAACATATTCTCCATTAACAGGCTTTCGATTGAATAAAGTTTTTGAAAAACACCGCTTTTGATATTTATATTGTCTTTCAGAAGCTGAGAAATCCACGTTTTTATTCTGGCATGATTCTGGCCCTTTACTCACCCAATAAGTCCGCACAGCTTCATTAATGTTACCCCAGCGTGCTGCATCTGTACTGTATGGATCCTCATCCACGTTTGACCTGGCAGCTTGATCGGGGTGGCTAGCTGCTACATCGTTAGCATTAGTACCCAAGGGCTGTGCGGTCGATTCTCTGGGGTTGGCTGCTGTGATATTGAAGTCCGCGTTCTCGTCGCTAGGCTGTTTGACCGGATCTTCGTCTGGGTCGGCTGATGGTATGCTGTTGGGAGCAGGGCTAGTGAGTGCTGCTGGGCCTGGAAGTGCTGCTGCTGCTTCTGCTGCTGGACGATTAGCAGCGCTGCCACTTGTAGCTAGGTCGAGCTCTTTGGCAGCAGCGCTCAATTTTTTCCCCACGGGCAACTGATCAGCAGGAGCCTTACCGAAATATCCAGTAAGTTTCGGAATCTTTTTAAGCAGTTCTTGCTCACGAAGCTCCTTGAGTTTCTGTGTCTTTCTTTTTTGATAACCACTTTCAAATTCTGACATTTTGATTGCATCGATTTGAATTGGTAAACTAGCTGTCGTTTTCCCACAATCTCAAAACCAACGTGCACCTGCACATTGCATACCACTTTTGAACAAAACATGGCCCCTGATTGGTTATAAACGAGGTCAGCTAAGGTAGCATTTAGATACACGTACAACCCAGGGTCAGCTAAGGTAACGTGAACATGAAAGACACACATTGCCATTTCGACGATAGACTAAAAGCACCATTTGGAGGGGGAGGGGACTCGGATTCGGGGGAGGTTTCGGACTTGGGGACTCTAAAAAAATTAAAGTATATGTGTTTTCCCCTTCTATCATAGGCCCTCTCTCCTGATTGGCCCCTGTCCGTGCCTGTCAGGGTGGTGTCTCCTTGGGGCCAGGGGGGATGGGGATTAGGGACCAGTGTGCCGTCTCTGTTTATCGTTTTTTCTCCGTTTATCAGAGACAAAACTATTTGGCCCCAGGCACACTCATCTTGGGGCTTAATCGAATTGAGCAAAGTGTGTATTAGCGCTGAAACGATTAGTTGATTAATCAATTATAATTTTGGTAATCGGTTAATCATTTTAAAAATTTAAGTAAAAATGCCAAAAATTTGATGGTTACAGCTTCACAAATGCTAAGGTTTGCTTGCTTTTCTCCAATTCATGTCACTGAATGAATTATTACCAGCTTTTTTTTTCTTTTCTTTTTTTTCCAGCTGCTGATCAGACTAAGTAAGCAGTTGTAAGGCCCCACTTTGGGCCCTGGAAATTTGTAATGGGCATCTGTCGTTATTTTTGAAATTTTATATACTAAACAATTAACTGATTAATCAAAGTAATGACCACTAATCAATAATGAAAGTGATCGTCAGTTGATGGCCAACAGTTGATCCAACATGGTTAAAGCATGAGAGCTGAGTAAGGGGAGAAGATTTTGGTGTTTAGGAAACAGGTTATGTATTGGTAAGTTTCAAATGTGAAATTAATACATCTATCCATCCATCCATTATCTGTACCGCTTATCCTGCTCTTAGGGCTGTGGGGATGCTGGAGCCTATCCCAGCAGTCATTGGGCGGCAGGCAGGGAGACACCCTGGACAGGCCAATAGTCCATCACACAGGGACAACACACACACACACACACACACACACACACACACACACACACACACACACACACACACACACACACACACACACACACACACACACATTTATACCTAGGGGCAATTTAGTATGGCCGATTCACCTGACCTACATGTCTTTGGACTGTGGGAGGAAACCAGAGCACCTGGAGGAAACCCAGGCAGACACGGGGAGAACATGCAAACTCCACACAGAGGACGACCCCGAAGGTTGGACTACCCCAGGACTCGAACCCAGAACCTTCTTGCTGTGAGGCGACCATGCTAACCACTGCGCTACCGTGCCGCCATGGACTTGCTACAGAAATATAAAAAATTGTGGAACACAAAAATGCAGATTCCCTTTTTTGTCACTCTGCTTAGCATTACAGCTACCCATGTTAATCATAATATAGTAAAATATTAATTACAACAGTGATGTAAATCAAAACATTACCCTTGTAAAACTGTAAACGCATGCAATATCCAAACAGGACAGTACTTACATTTTTAAAGCTGGCTGTAGACAACTTTTCAACTTTCCCCCCTAGCATTTCCAAATGTTACTTTTTCTGCCATTGTGTGACTGTATAGTTCGTGATAATATGTGGGGTAACTGCTGTTGTCCATGGATGTATTGTGCTGCAAAGTTTAACATGCTGTACTGAAAACAAGCTCCATCGGCCTGGCTGTGTGCTTAATAAACAATCTAATCTAATCTTATTGTTTCCACCGCTGTTGCAAAGACAACCAGATCACGTTCTCTCTATTAACAGCCTGGCTACTGTCCAAAACATGAAACAACCGTAAGCAGATTTGGACTAGAAGCCCTGATCTCAGTGTGATGATAAAGGCAGAGTAAAACATGCCGTAGTATTAATAAGTGGTTAGATTGTGCTACTTACTGATCCAATAGAAAGAATGCCAACTGAATGTCGGTTTGGAACCTCCCAGGTGTTATATCAAACTGTTCCCCATTGAGATCTGGTCTGTTTCCCCCTAGCCAGAGTTCGATACAACACCGGGACGCTTGATTAACTTTACCTATCCTCAACCTAACCCCAAGTTTTACCTAACACTTACCTTAACCCTATTGAACACTTTCCTCTAGCTTGGGGGAAACAGATCTCGCTGGGGAAACAGCCAACACAACACTGAAGCTTTCTCCATCGAGCTAATCCCCATCCGAGGTTCAGTCTTGTTTTACCTTTCATCATAATTGGAAGGGTCAGATCTGTGGTCAATGGTGCATTGTTATGTTTCTTCAGACATTGGTCTGTTTTCTGTATTGAATTGTCTGCAAACAGACCACCACCCCAGTCTGACAATCACAGAGCCATCAAAGATAGATGGATAATAACAGTAAAAACACAAGCATGCCTATGGGCAATTTAGTGTCCCAATCTACCTGCTTTTGTATATCAGTGTATATTCCTTAGATTATGTGGGCGAAAATGAATTTGCCTGGAGAAAGCACACGTGAATTTTGGAAGAGCATACAAAGTCCTTAAAAAAGGCCTCAAGTCAAATCAGAATGCATGGCAAATCAGTGCATGTGCTATGTATGCAATAATTGATATGTGCTAGATATTGATTTGTATTCATGTAGATTGTAATTTTATGTCCCAAAGTGATAAATAAGAAAATGGCAATGTTGATTTTTTTTATTCATTAATATTTTTTTCAAAAATCAAAACGCGACATACATCGATCAGCCAAAACATTAAAATCAACAGCATAATATTGTGTAGGTCCCGCTCGTGTCACCAAAACAGCTCTGACCCATTGGGGCATGGACTGCACAAGACCTCTGAAAGTGTCCTCTGGTATCTGGCACAAAGACATTAGTAGCAGATCCTTTAAGTCCTGTAAATTGTGAAGTGGGTCCTCCATGGATCGGACTTGTTTTTCCAGTACATCCCACAGATGCTCAATCGGATTGAGGTCTGGGGAATTTGGAGGCCAAGGCAACACCTTGAACTCCTTGTCATGTTCTTCAAACTATTCCTGCTATTCCTGCTGAATATTTTTTTGCAGTGTGTCAGGGTGCATTATCCTGCTGAAAGAAGCCCCTGCCATCACGGAATATCATTGCCATGAAGAGGTGTACTTGGTCTGCAATGATGTTTAGGTAGGTGGCACATGTCAAATTGACATGCACATGAATGCCAAAACCCAGGGTTTCCCAGCAAAAGATTGCCAAAAGCATCACACTGCCTCCACCGGCTTGCCTTCTTCCCATAGTACATCCAGGTGCCATCTCTTCCACAGGTAAACGATGCACACACACCTGGCCATCCACATGATGTAAAAGAAAACGTGATTCATCAGACCAGGCCACCTTCTTCCATTGTTCCATGGTCTAGTTCTGACGCTCATGTGCCTATTGTAAGTGCATTCGATGGTGGACAGGGATCAGCATGTACACACTGACTGGTCTGTGGCTACGCAGCCCCATACGCAGCAAGCTGGGATGCGCTGTCTTCTGACAACTGTCTATCATAGAAATGAATTAATATAGAAATTAAAATTAATAGCATTACATTTTTCGGCAATTTGAACTACAGTAGCTCTTCTCTGGCATGGACGGAGATAATTCAATGTTATTCACTTCACCTGTCAGTGATTTTAATGTTGTGGTTGATTGGTGTATAACAAGGACCTCTTGCAGTCTGCACACACTGGATTTTATCTGCTATGTAAAATTGCATTTTTTTCTTGTTGTGTTTTTGTCTCCTGACCTCCTTGAAAAGATAAACTTGTTTACTTTGTCATCTGCTACAGGGTTTGTCCTTAAGATAGTACACAAAACCTACCAGAGAACTGCTTGGTCTTTAATCATTCAGCACATTTTGTGGATCAGAGGTCTCTCAACTTTACGGCAGAGAAACGTTACTTATTGGATTGATGTTTCCAAGGGTGATGCACTGGATAAGTATATCTGCATTCTTCGAACTATGTCGTTCAGTCAGTGCTTTGGCAGCAGCACTACAAGAAAGCTTGCATCCAGTGGGAGATGTATATATAGATGTAGGAAACTTTTTATTTAATACATAGCAGTACAAGCTTGTTTCGTATTAATTTTTTTTCCTACATCTATATTGATAATCTGTTCCTCATTAGTTGAGCACTCTTATCAACAACATTGATGGTTTCCGAAAAAAAGATATATATATATATTGAGAGAGAGAGAGAGAGAGAGAGAGAGAGAGAGAGAGAGAGAGAGAGAGAGAGAGAGAGAGAGAGAGAGAGAGAGAGAGAGAGAGAGAGAGAGAGAGAGTGGCACACTTAGTGACGAGTCTTGCTGATTATTCAAGCACCTTCATCTCAAAAGACATGGTGCAGTCACCAACCTTTTTTGTTGAAAAAAAAAAACAAACGTATTTTTCCCCCCACGACTTAATTAGCCAAAATTACAAAACAGATGTTAATTTTTCAAACATCCTCTGTTAGTTACTCTTGTAGATTTTGATGTGGCTATTCTTAGAAACTCAGCAACATTGCTTCCAAAGCCACAAAGTGCTTTATTTGTGAATGATTTTGGATGTTTCATTGTAGTAGCAGGCCGGGAGACACCCTGGACAGGCCGCCAGGCCATCACAGGGCCTGTGATGTGATTCGTATCAGAATAATGGCAGCCGACACAAACAGGAAATTGTTCACAACTGAGGAAAACTCACTCACGTTCTGCCCTTAAGGGTCACTGTCTGCCATGGGGCCTGTCCAGGGTGTCTCCCGGCCTGCCGCCCAATGACTGCTGGGATAAGCTCCAGCATCCCTACGACCCTGAGAGCAGGATAAGCAGTTTGGATAATGGAGGGATTGTAGTAGCTGCTTGTTTGTCTTTTAAGACCTGTCTGTACTGCCTTAGATTAATAATGATTATTAATCTAATGCTTGTAAATTGTTAATAATAATTAACAATAATTAAGAGTTTTACAGTGCAAAACAGTTTTTTGTAAGTTATTAAGTCAACTTTATTTCTTTAGCCTCAAATCACAGAGAATGTACATAGAGAATTATTGCTGGTTTTAAATATTTTGGTAGTTAATTTTATTCACCTGATCAGGAGCTGTGTCCAAAATTGCTCCTTGTTTGCTAAATATTGCATTAAATTCACCTTTCTCCATTTGGTCTGAGTATCTGAATTTTAACTGTAAAATTCATACAATAAGTAGTGCCCTCAAAAATTCTGACAATGCAACTGAAAATGTAGTGTCTAACATATGCGTAGCACTTTATGCTAAAAATACCAAAATGCTATGCTTCAGGTCTTATTCGCTGTGCTTGTACAGTCTTCACTGTCTAATGCTGTATATTGGACGAGAAGATTCAGTTGTGTCGGAAATCTGTGTATGTTACTCCCTATAGAGTACCCTATTGAGTGTTTCAATGTTGAGCGAGTGAACGAGGGAACAATTCCAGACACAGTTATGTTCTTGTTTCAGAACTAACACAACAGGTGTATGAAAATAACTGACTGGCAAAATAAAAAAAACAGCAGTACTTGGGGTCCACAAGGAAAGGATTTAGAACCACTGGGTTACAGAT
Source organism: Lampris incognitus (assembly GCF_029633865.1). NCBI lineage: Eukaryota > Metazoa > Chordata > Actinopteri > Lampriformes > Lampridae > Lampris > Lampris incognitus. The sequence goes on from NC_079215.1 coordinate 34,124,168, forward strand.
TTGAGCTCACTTGGATATCTGTTACCAGCTCATCACATCAACACATCACATTTGGAACGTGTAGGACTTTGCATTGTGGCTTAATTGTTATGCTGCATTTCCATTTCACCAGACAATAAAATCCTTTGCTTCAAGTTCTCAATTTTTAATGTGCCTGGCAACAAACTCCAGGTGTTTCCGGAATGTCATGTGATCTTTTCTGGCTAATTTGCCACACAGTTTGTGTTTGTTATGCCAAGATCTCCCATTGTGGTAGAGTGGTGCTTAGGTTCTTGATGATCTTCCTAATGTAGGTCCTTCTTGCTTGGTTGATCAGTTTGGTTCGTTTACCAACACTTGGAAGAGAAAGTGTAATTAGGGGTCCAAACAGCGAAGCTGGTGGAACCCTATTGTATTTGTTAGGATTATTATTATTTTTCCCCGCTAAAAGTGTGTGAGGCTCAGCAACCGTAAGTCCTAGACCAACCAACTTTGGTACGTGGATTCCTATGGCCCCCCACTACTTAGGCACCACAAATCACCTATGTCAGCCAGATGGTGGCGCTATAACAAACGGTCATGCGTAATTCCCACACCATAAGTCAGATCAACACAAAACTGCACAGACCTATGCATCTGAATGTGCTCTACAACTTTGTTATTGGGACCACATATGTCAGCCATATAGTTTGCCCGCCATTTTGACTTGTATTAGTTTGGGCGCGGTTTCTCAGCTAAAAGTGTCTGAGGCTCAGCAACCATAAGTCCTAGACCAACCAAAGTTGGTAGGTGGATTCATACGGCCCCCCACTACTCTGGCACTACAAATCACCCATGTCAGCCAGATGGTGGCGCTATAACAAAGGGTCATGCTTAAAAGGCCATAACTCCCACAGCATAAGTCAGATCAACACAAAACTTAATCGACCCATGCATCCCAATGTGCTCATATAGTTTGCCCGCTATTTTGACTTATTTGGTGTGGAAGCGCTGCAGCTCTACATACCACACGCCAGGACACCTGGGTATAACGACATACTTTTTCTTTTTACGGCAGTCGGCTAGGACGCAAGAAATCAGACACCGTCTGGTCCGGTTTTGGAAACTCTGGCACATGTTTCTGAAGCAATGGAAGTGTTACGACATTTTAAAAAATTACGGTAATCGTCTAGGACAAAGGCGACCCAAGTAATCCGACATTGTCATATCTAGTTGTTTCTGCAAAATTCTTCCCTAAAAGTGTCTGGGCAGCAAAAACTATACGTTGCACATGTAACCAGGTTAAAATTAATGTTTTTATTTTATTTTGTTTGAGTATGAAATATCACCAAATCCTGTCTGTGTGCTGTTATTTGTGTTTACTACATTTTATTTTATGTCATTATTTACTTTTATGTATGTTTTCCAACGACCGTCATATACATGTACTGTCGCTTTAAGAGAGAGGTCTTGTGGGTACACGGAAGAGGGAACGCGGGAGAGGCCATTTTTGTTTTGTGGGGGGTGTGTCAAGCAGCGATCGAGCCGAGCCACGCGTGTTTCTTACCGTAGGACAGTTTTGCTGTTTGAGGAGAACGTAACCTTGAGTATCCCTGTAAGAAGATACTGCAAGCTGTGGGATAAAATACTTGTTTATCCTTTCTTACATCGGAGTCCCGTGGACGGGTTCTCCTTCTAACGCACACGAGTGAAGTCCGGGCAGTGGTTGAACTTCGACCCCCACGTCCGTAAGAAACACCGCTCCCGCTGGAGGACTGGACGTTTGTCGAAGGGTTTGAAACCAAAATAAATGGCAAGGTGGGCCAAATAGAGTCCTGTGTGTCCCCCTTCCTTCCTTGATCATGATGATGATGATGATGAGAGACTGAGGGCCCCCCACAACACCTGGGGCCCCACCCAAACTAGAACACAACGCAGAGCTAATGATGAGAGTGAAGGGCATGCAGCAGGCTGACCAGCATAGAACAGCATAGAACTGCCCCCGGTACATTGGTGCCGTGACCCTCCTGGATCCTGAGAGCGACATCAGTTGCTCGCCGCGGGAGGCTGCTGTCGTCATCAAGCCCCAGACGTCCTCAGGTATTTCTATAGACTGTACACTCATGTTACAGTGGACTGGAGTTGAGCTGTGTGGACACTGGACAGTCATAGCTGTGGTTACCATGGACTGGGCTTGTGAACAGGACATTTGTATATATTGAAGGAAGAAAAAAACACGAAAAAAAAAGGAAAAAAAAAGTTAATGTTGATGTGATTGAAGGACTCGTGTGAATAATCTATTGATGTTAACTACTAGATATGTGCATATGTGATTAATCTATTGGTGAATTTGTTGATTGTATGTGATTGTTTCAATATCTTAGTGCTTTCTAGATTCAATTATTTAAATGAATTGAGCTTTTAACTTTTTTATTTTATTTTTTATTTTATCTGAGTGTTACAGGTAGGAACATGGCAGAGGGTGGTTCGTACGTAGGTGGGGGTAACATTGCTGATCAGGATCTTTTGGATCGCCAGTGTGCTATGGAGAGGGGGTACCAGTTAGATGTGGGTGGGGGTTTACGGCTAGGTGTAGGTAGGAGTTTCGGGCAGCTCTTAGAGGGCGGGGAACCAGAAACCAGAGCACCAGGACCTAGAGACCCGACCACATTTGGCACTCCTCAGTTCACCTCCACACGTTACGTAGAACGGGCCAGGCCAGGTATCAGCGAAGGGGCTGTGCTAGGTAACAGCGAGCAGCCAGTGGGTGAGTTAGCCATGCTCATTACTCGGTTAGCAGAGAAGATAGGAGAGTCAATCACTGCTAAGCTGCAGGAAACACAAGTGCTTAGAAACACACACACAGACAGTGCTAGGTCTGCTGAACAGCGTTTGGAGACAGCTCCTAGTGTTAGAGTAGTAATGCAGACAGACGCTAGGGAGCCTCCTATTTTCAGGGGCGATAGCTCTGATAAGTTTACAGTTCATGAGTGGGAGAGCCTTATGACTTTGTATTTGAGGAAGCGAGCCATTCCAGTTAGTGAGCAGTCACATGAGATTCTAGCTAAGCTTATGGGGAAAGCAGGGGACGTGGTGAGGATAAAGCTGCGCAACATATCTGTCGACCACATAGCGAACCCCCACATTATTTTTGATGTACTGAAGCAACACTTTAGTGACCTCACATACTCGAGCATGCCCCTGGCGGACTTTTACAGTACGCTGCCCAAGCCAGGTGAGGACGCTATGGAGTATTGGATTAGGCTTAATAAAACAGTGGAGGTGGCTGACCAATTCTTGAAGTGGCAGGGCCGTAGTATTGAAGAGCCAAGCCACGAGGTAAGCATGATGTTTATCAAACACTGTCCAGATCAGTCTCTTGCCAATGTTTTTAAGTTCAAGTCCGCAGGGAAATGGTCTGCTAGCGAGATCCAGGAGAGGCTTGATGAGCACATGCTGGAGAGGAAGTCCCGTGTTGCTGCAGGTGGACAACGTGAAGCAGGCGCGGTAGAGCGTAGGTTCCATTCACAGGTTCATGTCCCTGTAGTCAACATGGCTCCCGACTTGAACACGACCGTGCCGGTGGTGCCATCTCCCGTCCCGGCTCATGCGTCATCTCCTATACCATTTTGTGCAAGGTCTCCTACACCGTCTCCCGCACCTGTCTCTGGCGGTGATGACTATATGAGGAGTTTGGTGAGCTTGCTAGACCGTTTGGTCACAATGCAGACTCAGGTTCCAGTTAGCGCTGCAGTCCGGACACCGACGCTGACTCAACCGCCAGCTAACGCCGCAGGGCGGGTGCCAGACGCACCACAGAGGTTGTGCAGGGTTTGTAAGTCTCCGGATCACTCCACATTTTCCCACTGCAGCCGGGAGAACCGATGTATAAACTGTTTGTCTCCTGGTCATTGGAAGAGGGACTGTCCTCACCCTCAGCCGCCCAACCAGCTCCGTTCTCAGCCTGGTGGAAGAGCTGGTCGTCCGTTAAACTACTAAACCCACACCTAGAGAGGGATGGTGTGGGTAATGTAGATGTATCCCTCACTGATGTCTCCGACCTGGCTCACTTGTATGAAGACAAGTGTGCCAAAGCACCTCAGGGTTCGCGTATGGTCATTCAGGCGACACAGAGGATTCAGGCTTTCAGTGACTTGGTCTATGCTCCTGTTCTTGTCAACCAGAGTGTGCAGCTTAATGGCATGTTGGATACTGGCTCTATGTCATGCAGTATCAGTGAAAATGCAGTAGAGAAGCTCCGCTCTGGGGGTGTTTTACCTGAGAAGCAGCAGCCTGAAGAGAACATTGTCTTGATTGGCTGCGGTGGTCTGGAGACTAGGCCTGATGGTTTTTATGACCTCAACATGAAGCTTTATGGTGTTTCCTTTGTCATACCCACTCTGGTCGTGCCCGGTCAGCATGATGATCTGATAGTCGGCACAAACGTCATTAAACATGTGGCCCATGTACTCAAGAGTGGTACTGAGTACTGGGACATCGCGTCCAGACAGGAACATCCGTCTAGTCCTGACGTTGAACAGTTCTTGTCCATGTTCACGAATGTAGAGCGCTGGAGGGGTGGTGCAGTTCCTGAGAAGATAGGTACTGTTAAGCTCACCCAGGCCGTGACACTCTTACCGAGGCACGAGCACTTAGTCTGGGGCAGACTTCCTGCTAAGGTGCCTATGTCAGCTGGAAGCACTGTTGTTGTGGAGCCGACAGACTCCAAGGCCATGCCATGCAGTGTCCTCGTAGGTCGACTTGTCACACCGCTCTGGGGTGATAGGTGGGTACCCATGACTGTTGTCAATCCATCTGACAAAGCCATCACACTGAAAAGGAACTGCAAGTTGGCTGATGTGTTTCCATGCTTGGCGATTGAGGACTTTAATGTTTTCCAGGGACTGCAATCAGTTGCAGGGAGGCATGAGTCCAACGCCACAGATAGTGCCTGTCCCCCTGTCCAGCCGGCTAGGAGTTTGTCAGAGCTCGGACTCAGTGACATTGACCTCAGCTCCTGTCAGGTTAGTGAGGCATGCAAGTCCCAGCTCACTCAGCTGCTCACCGAGTACCATGACATCTTCTCCAGGGACTCTCTGGACTGTGGCGAGGTCACAGGATACACACATCACATCCATCTGGTGGATGAGCGCCCCTTTCGCTTGCCCTACAGGAGGGTTCCCCCAGCCCACTATCAGAAGTTGAGACAGGTTCTCACTGATATGGAGGAGAAAGGGATTATCCGGAAGTCCTCGAGCGCATACGCTTCACCGCTGGTTATGGTATGGAAGAAGGATGGCGGGCTTCGGATCTGCACTGATTTCAGATGGCTGAATGCTCGGACCTTGAAAGACGCTCATCCCTTGCCACACCAGTCGGACTGTCTTGCCGCGCTGGGTGGTAACTGCCTCTTTAGTACGATGGACCTCACCTCTGGCTTCTTCAACATCCCAATGCATGAAGATGACAAAGAGTACACTGCTTTCACGACTCCCCTTGGGTTGCATGAATACAATCGCATGCCACAGGGCCTTTGTAATAGCCCTGCAGCCTTCATGAGAATGATGATTGGGATCTTTGGGGATCTGAACTTCACGAAGCTTTTGTGCTATCTTGATGATCTTCTTGTCTTCGCGCCGTCAGAGGTTGAGGCTCTGTCGAGGCTCCGCACTGTGTTTCAGAGGTTGAGGGAGAACAACTTGAAACTGGCTCCGAAAAAGTGTCATCTGCTGCAGAAGCGGGTGCGATTTTTGGGCCACGTGGTTGATGGCGGAGGTGTGTCTGTCGATCCCTCCAAAGTAGAGGTCATCTCCAACATGACAGTGCAGGATCTCATGGAAGGTGATGGATGCACGCCTTCTGTTCGTAGGATCAAATCTTTCCTTGGTATGGTATTTTACTACCAGCATTTCCTCCCGAACAGCTCCTCCGTGGCTAAGCCCCTGTTCGCCCTTACAGCTGGACAAAAGAGGAGGGGGAGGTCAGCTAAGGATAAGAAGCCCCATGGCAGCTTCCGTAAGCTTACCTCCGCAGACTGGACGGTGGAATGTGGGGAAGCATTTGATCTGTTGAAGACGATGTTACTGGAGTGTGTGGTGCTTGCCCATCCAGACTTTGAGGTGCCTTTCATTTTGTCGGTCGATGCGTCTTTGGACGGACTCGGCGCGGTGCTGTCTCAAGTGCCCCGAGGAGAGTCCAAGGCCAGACCTGTTGGTTTTGCAAGCAAGTCCCTCAGTGCCTCACAGCGGAAGTATCCAGCTCATAGACTGGAGTTCATGGCGCTGAAGTGGAGTGTTTGTGAAAAGTTCAGCCACTGGCTGAAGGGTCAAAGCTTCACCGTTTGGACAGATAATAATCCGCTGACTTATCTCCTAACGAAGCCGAAGCTTGACGCGTGTGAGATCCGCTGGGTGTCTAAGTTGGCGTCTTACACTTTCGATCTCAAACACCTGCCAGGGAAGAAAAACGTGGTGGCGGATGCCTTGAGTCGCGACCCTTTTTCCAAGCCCGTCAGTCAGAGGCTACTTAGGGAGCCCTACCCGGCCCTTGTTCAGGAAGCCGACGGGGTTGAGGGGGACTCTGTGCAGGATGTTTTCAGACTCAGTTGCCAGTCCCAAACAGTGAGTAGTGCGCGATCTGGGTTTGCTTGTGATGCAGCTGAGGTCAGGGCTTTTTGTCAAGCCAAATGTGACTGGCCTGATGCATCAGTATTCACAGCACTCAGTTTGGTCCAGCACGTTCAGCATCTGTCGGGTGGTCAGGATACACTGCCAATGTTATCCACCGAGGAGCTCAGGTTGAGTCAGGAGCAGGACCCCTGCGTCTCCAAGGTGTTGCCCTTTGTCGCTGTTCGGAAGCGGCCATCGAGACTTGAGAGGCATGGTGCTGACCAGAAGGTCCTCAGGCTGCTGAAACAGTGGGAGAAGTTGGAAGTCAATGATGGTGTCTTGTACAGGGTGACAAAGGACCCAGTGTCCAAGCAGAGGAGGTCTCAGTATGTTTTACCTCTGAGTCTGAAAGACAAGGCACTGTCTGGCATCCACGATCACGCTGGTCATCAGGGCCAGGACCGTACTCTCTCTCTTGCAAGGCAGCGTTTTTATTGGCCTGACATGGAGAGGGATATCAGAGCATATGTCAGATGCTGTCGGAGATGTGTGTTTGGGAAGACCCCAGAGCCAGCTGCTTGCGTGCCCCTGGAGAGCATTAAAACTTCCGCACCGATGCAGCTTGTGTGTATAGATTTCTGGTCCGCTGAGGACAGTAAGCAGCGGTCAGTCGAATTCTTAGTGGTTACTGACCACTTCACTAAGCTTGCTCACGCGTTCCCCTGCACCAATCAGACAGCGAAGCAGGTCGCCAAGAAACTCTGGGATCATGTATTCTGTGTTTACGGGTTTCCGGAGAGAATACATTCTGACCAGGGCACAAACTTTGAGAGTAACCTGATTGCAGAGCTTCTCAAGTTGGCGGGTGTAGCGTAGTCCCACACGACGGCCTACCATCCTATGGGTAATGGCGGGACAGAGCGTTTTAATCGCACGATGGGGAATATGCTCCGTTCCCTTCCGCTTCAGCAGAAGCAACAGTGGCCTCAGCAGATCCATTCTCTCACGCTCGCGTACAATGCCACTGTTCACGAGACCACGGGTTATGCACCTTTCTTCCTGATGTATGGGCGTGTCCCAAGACTGTCGTTGGATGTTATGTTCAGGCAGGTTTTGCATGATCCTCACGTTGTTGACTATGACTCTTATGCTCAGTCTCTGCTTTCCTGTCTAAGGAGTGCAATGGAGATCGCTCAGAAGCACTCCACGGCTGAGCAGCAGCATCAGGCGCGACAGTACAACAGACACGCCAAGGGCACTGTCCTGTCTGTCGGGGATCGTGTTTTGGTTGCGAATCAGAGTGAGCGAGGGAAGAGAAAGTTGGCTGACAAATGGGAGAACGGAGTGTACACGGTTGTCGGTGTCAACCCCAATATCCACGTCTACAAGATTCAGGATGCAGAGGGGCACACCAGAGTGGTGCACAGGAACCGTTTGTTGGAGGTCAACTTCTTGCCCCTTCCTGAGTTAGATCAGGGTGAGGAGTCCAGTACAACCAGTCAGTTGCTTGACTGCGCAGAGTCCGATGAGGAGGACAGTGCAGATGGCCTGACGGTCTCAGCGGATGCAGTGGGGCTAGCAGTCTCATCACTTGGAGACTCGCCTAGATCTGAGTGGGCAGAAGCGGAAGAGTTCATTCCGTCTAGTCTGGTAGTCAGTCCTGTGGGGGCCACTGCTCAGTCTCCACCCAACACACACGCACCACACAACACACATGCACCACACATAGAGGCATCACCCTCACTCGATGTAGGTGTTATATCTCACACTGATTCGCACACAGAAGCACCACACTCACTCGATACAGATGTTGCAGCTCGCACTGTCTCACGCACACAAGTAGAGAGCAATGGTCGGGTTAGGACACGCACAGGGAGGGTGGTGAGGTCAGTGAACAGGTTAATAGAATCTATGGCTCAGATGCCATTTCTACGGAATGTGAGGGTTTGAACTTTGATGGAGGTTGGAGTCATTCAAACTAGTTTAATGTGAGTTATTAGGTGTCTATCAGACAGGGTTGTTTTGGGCCAAGTGCATGGTGTGGCGTATCAGGCGTCACATTGATCTAAGGGAATTCTGAGACTTGATCAACCTCATTATTTTCTGGACCTCGTAACCGAGGTAGCTCCTAAGTTGACTGGAGGACTAGGTCCTTCTTTTCACTTGTGCCAGTAGTCAGTGATGGACTTTTCCTTTCCTCTTTCTCTTTTTATCCTGCTGTCAGGATGTTGGTGAATTTCAGGAGGGGTGAATGTAACCAGGTTAAAATTAATTTTTTTATTTTATTTTGTTTGAGTATGAAATATCACCAAATCCTGTCTGTGTGCTGTTATTTGTGTTTACTACATTTTATTTTATGTCATTATTTACTTTTATGTATGTTTTCCAACGACCGTCATATACATGTACTGTCGCTTTAAGAGAGAGGTCTTGTGGGTACACGGAAGAGGGAACGCGGGAGAGGCCATTTTTGTTTTGTGGGGGGTGTGTCAAGCAGCGATCGAGCCGAGCCACGCGTGTTTCTTACCGTAGGACAGTTTTGCTGGTTGAGGAGAACGTAACCTTGAGTATCCCTGTAAGAAGATACTGCAAGCTGTGGGATAAAATACTTGTTTATCCTTTCTTACATCGGAGTCCCGTGGACGGGTTCTCCTTCTAACGCACACGAGTGAAGTCCGGGCAGTGGTTGAACTTCGACCCCCACGTCCGTAAGAAACACCGCTCCCGCTGGAGGACTGGACGTTTGTCGAAGGGTTTGAAACCAAAATAAATGGCAAGGTGGGCCAAATAGAGTCCTGTGTGTCCCCCCTCCTTCCTTGATCATGATGATGATGATGATGAGAGACTGAGGGCCCCCCACAACACCTGGGGCCCCACCCAAACTAGAACACAACGCAGAGCTAATGATGAGAGTGAAGGGCATGCAGCAGGCTGACCAGCATAGAACAGCATAGAACTGCCCCCGTTACACACAGACACCAAACTCGGTAGGTAGGTTCCAGACCTGTTAACGATCTTACAGTAGAGATATTACCTTGACACACCTCTAGGGGCGCTATAATAAGCACATTTACGTGTTGGGTCATATCTTGGGCTCTCTATGGAATTTTTGCGAAAGCTCCCGAATCTAACGCACCCATTTGCGCCAATTTCACCTACCAAATTTTCCCGCCATGAAAGTAAAATGAACTTGTCTAAGACTTTTCATCCGATTCGCATAACATTTGGTATGCGTCATCTACCAAACGAATTTTGATACGTCATTCCATTTCGAAGTAACATCTCAACCAAAATTTAAGGTGTGGCCCATATTATTCTATTGCCTATATCCAGGCACGTAGCCAGGTAGGTGGTTTTCGTGTCTGAACCCCCCCCCCGAAACCCCACGGCCCGTCTGAAATGGCACCAATAATTATTTAGTTATCGTTTTGATTATTTGTCACCGCCTCTCTAGCCTACTCATACACTGCATCTATCGTGACTGACAGGCGTTAAACCTGTCAGTTAATTTGTTTCCAACCATTATGTATCTTATTGCCCTGTTTCGTAAAACAAATAAAATCACACGCTTTTGATTGGCTCAGGGGTCTGACGAGTCAGCTAAGCAACCTGCCACTGGTTATGCTAGCTAAATGGTCGATCTATAATTTGCTTTTCAAAAGCAATGGAGCCGCCGAAAGCTACCTGTAAATCAGGCAAGAGCAGTAAAGTTAATATTCGTAAAATCAGGGATTTTTTTTGTTTCAACGTGTCCCGACTCAAAAAAGAAAAAAAAGGAACATTACAGATGATCTGGTCACTAACGTTACCGATTTCCCGGAGCAAATGTTAGCAGACCCACTGCCCTCCTCCTCGGAAACGGAGCCAGAGTTAGCAGACCCCACCCGCCGTCCTCTACCTCGGAAACGTTTTCACACGACTTTGTGGATTATATTGGTGGGAAAATATCAGACGAACAGAGAAGAGAAATATACTCACTGGACTGGACGGCCAATATCGGACAAACATTCCCTACAAAACTAGGAGGTAAACTACGTTTCCAACGTCATTGGATTGACCAGTTTAGCTGGCTAGTATACTCAACAAGGTCCGACGGTTGTTTTTGTAAGCACTGTGTTGCGTTTGCAGTCGAGCATGTGGGCAAGGGAGGGCACAGAAAAGCTGGCAAGCTAATTAATGTCCACTTCTCAGACTGGAAACATGCTTTAGAGACGTTCAAAGACCATGCACAAAAGGCATATCACAAGGATGCATGTTTGAAAGCGGACAATTTCCAAATGGTTCTCAACAATAAAATGGATGCAATTTCACTGAGGCTAGATTCTGAGAGAAAAAAAGCGAGTCCAAGAAAACAGAGAAAAACTCAAAAGCATCATTGCAACGTTGATTTTTTGCGGTCGCCAAGAACTCGCCCTGAGAGGTGATATTGATTCAGGACCAGTGACATTGAATGAGCCAACTCACAATGACGGAAATTTCAGGGCTTTACTCAGGTTTAGGGCTACATCTGGCGACACAGTACTGTTACAACACTTGAGTAAATGTGCAGCAAATGCTAGCTACTGCAGTCCTGATGGACAAAATGAAATAATCAGCATAATTGGAGATGTGATAACAAACAAACTGGTGCAGAAAGTAAACTCCGCGCAGTGTTTCGCTGTGTTGGCAGATGAAATGAAAGATGTTTGAGGGCGGGAGCAGCTTTCTGTCTGTGTCAGATACGTGAACCAGCATGACAGCCAATATAGCATCAGAGAGGAGTTTTTGTCCTTTTGTTGATATCGAGAAGTTAACCGGGGAGGCAATCGCCAATTCAATCGAAAGTCAGTTGACAAATGCAGGCGTTGATTTACAGTTTTTACGTGGCCAGGGATACGACGGCGCATGTGCCATGAGTGGCCGTTTAAATGGTGCCCAAGCTAAAATCAAAGAGAAGCACAAGCAAGCAGTTTATGTGTACTGTGCCAGCCACAGTTTGAATTTGGTCCTAAACAAGTGCTGCACTGTACAAATGGTGCGAAATTGCTTTGGAATTGTCTGAAATCTGCACTTTTTTCCATGATTCGGCTTTAAGGTCTGCATGCAGTCTGCGACACGAGACGGAACGTCTTTTACCCGACTGCAAGAAAACGCGACTGACGAAGTTGTGTGAAACGAGATGGGTCGAACGCCACGACGCAATATTTACATTCAACGAGCTTTTAGACCCTGTGCGGTCCAGCCTGCAGAAAATCAGTGAAACCTTCACAGGAGACACATCTGTCAAAGCCACTCAGCTCTTTAATTCAATTGACAATGCAGAATTCATGCTGTCCATGAATGTGGGTGAGAAGATGCTTGCAAAAACCTACCACCTGTCCACCTTCCTTCAGAAGGAAAATTGTGACTTGGTGAGTTGCGTTTCAGCTGCTGATGCTGTTATTAAGCAGGTAGATGAGATGAGGGCTAACTCTGAGATGGAGTTCAGACAGATTTTCCAAAAGACCTCTTCCCAAGCAGCCAAGTATGGGGTTGAATTTCGACCACGAAGAGGCATGGACTGCAATGAGGATCCATTGAAGGCGTGTGAAAATCACTACCGGCAAAAGCTTTTCATAGTCATGCTTGACTTTTATTCATCACAGATGAAGGAACGCTTCAGCAAACACAGAAATGTGATCTCCAACCTCTGCTCCTTACTGCCATCTAAGGTCAGCATGCTGAACGACAGCTCAGCTCAAGCGCTCTCCAACCTGCATCCTGATGAAGTGTCACCGCATCTGGAAGTTGTAAAGTCAGAAATTGACACCTGGCGGGATAAATGGAAAGATGCAATTTATGTTCCACAAAATGCCATTGAGGCATTAAATGCCTGTAACAGTGAGTTGTTTCCAAGCATCTTCAAGCTTCTCCGTTTTTTGATCACGCTTCCTGTCACCAGTGCCCATGTCAAGAGAAGTTTTTCCCGTCTGGGAAGGATCAAGGACAAAATGCGCAGTTCAATGACGGAAAGACGGCTTAATGGACTGACATTGCTCTCGGAGCACAGAGACATTGAGGTGACGCCGGAAGAGGTACCGGACATCTTTTGCAGACAAAAAAGATGATTGGACCTGTTTTTATAAGGTAAGAGCCACTTTTATTTATTAATGCATTGATGATTATCTATGGGCCATTAATACGTTGACATTTACCGCACGGTTGGGTAATAGGCTATAGTATACAGTGTGGGAATTTTATTTACCGGTAGCTTTCGGCAGTGTTGCCCCCCCCAAAATATGTTTCTGGCTACGGGCCTGCCTCTATCTAGTGATGTGATTGTCCCAATTTAATGAACCTTGTCACGCACAATCGCCACAACATTCTTTGGAAGCATGCCACATTTTGTGAAATTTCGTCCATAGGGGGCGCTACAACTGACACATATCAATATCTCAAAAACCGCTTGATCAAAAAATCTGAAATTTGGTATACTTATACTTGGACCCATTTGGCTACATTGCCTAAAGTGCTGATTGGCTGGATTATCAAAATGGCTGCCAAACAGCCAATCAAAATTCAGCAGCTAATATCTGCTAGTGTGAATGGTCAATCATCATGAAACTTGATAGGCTTATTCTTTGTGGCCCATAGAAGCCACGTACCAAATATGAAACAGATCGGAGACATGGCGGCTGCAATACTGCTTGGACCCCATTAATCGCCGCTTGCGGCTATATTTTGTTTTTGTTCTTATTTCCTTGCAACAGAGCCAACTCTGTTCACATATATTTCAAATACTTAAAGTATATGTTCACTTTTTTTTATTCCCCACATTCAAACGGTTTGGCTTTACTTATAGAATGGTATAGACAGAGATTTCATTGCTCTATTTAGCAATGAGAAACTTGACACTTTGCTGAACCTTCCTGCTGAGCTTCAACAAAGCCCAATGGTAGGAATTTACTGTCAACTGTAGAAATCTGTTCCAAATCAAGTTTTACTACTTTTCAAAGCATGTTCTGAATAAACAGAATACATGAAAACTTGTGCGATTGTACTGTACTAACTCCCATTTTTCAAAAGGAGATACATCATGTTTTTATGAAGGCTAAAACAATTCTATTGTTTCCCCATTCGACTGTGTTGAAGCCCAGCAAGAGGATTCAGCAAAGTGGTTTAGTTTCTCGATGCTAAATCGATCAGTGAAATGTTTGTCTGTACCATTCTAATGATACCCGATAATGTTTTAAAGAAAGGGAAAAAATGAACTTAACCTTAAAGATTTTTTTTCTACTCTTACCTAGAATCTCGCTCCCTCAAAATTCTGCAATTGCTATCAACAGACATTTGCATGGACATTTTGGTGGTTTCTATTCTAACTTTCACTGTGATCGCTTATGCAGCCATAAGCACTTATACAGACTTATGGAAGACACAGGTCTTTCACTCTTAACTGTCTTGAGTCAATCAAAATTGAACATGAATGGACATAAATCCGGTTGAAGAGAAGTATCAAATCTGTGTACATGTCAAGTCAATTTGAAATGTGTCTACAAAAAGATGAAATACTGATTGACTCAAAACATTTTAGCTTTTCTGTTTTCATTAAAAATCCAAAATACTGTAAATAAAATGTTTGACTGACAGTCTATCGACCAATCGTCAAAATACTGGCAACACATCTCTCTTTCTTTCACCTTCCTGTTTGCCTGCCTGCCTGCCTGTTGTTACATCCATTCACATTCTGCATGTATCAGAGGAACTGGTGTGCTGTGTGTGCCCTGTCTTTCTGACCTGTTGGATGTACCACCTCCTTTCTGACCCACCATTATAAGTAATCTCTCTCCATGGCCTACAGACCTTTAAATTGCCACTTGTAGATACAGTTAGACTTTGGATTTTGTTACACTTGTGCATCAGTCCTCGTATAAGTAAAAACAAAAGCACTTTTGTAATCTATTCCATTTAGATAGAGGAAAGAGACAGTTCACCAGCATGACAAAGGTTGACTGCTTCCCCTGTTACTGTTACCGTTGGGATTTATACTCAGAATATTGCGACAAAGAACAAACCCATTTAAATCAGAGGAGCTCCAGACATCTCTGACACTCTGTCATCTTCTGACAAGTAATCAATTGAAGCCTCAAAATACATGCATAGAAAGCCATAAACTGTGTGATAATATATTCATGGTCACCTTTGTTTTATGACTCTGCTGGATTCAAGGTGCTTGCTCAAAGAAGGCCCATAAATGACATTTACACTGACCAGGAATGGGATATTAGAAAATGTTTAGTGTAAATCAATCACATGAGATATGGAAGGGAAGGCATCACAGTTATGTTCGCCCAAGGAATAATGACTCAGTGAATGCTCTGTTCTCAGGACACAGCCTTTATTTTGCCCCTTTCATCCTATTGGTGAAAAGTCAGCTCTCTCCCATTGACAAGTGAAATTTGTCATGATTTAACACCAGATAATTGTAAAGCTAACACCACTAGTTGCATTTTACATTGAACAGTTTGCTCTTTCATGTTATGAAATTCTCTCAAAACTAAGGTTCATATTTGTGAAACTTGGTGGTAACAGCATTGCACCACACAAAATACAATGCAAACGTGATAGATGATGAACTTGATTGGACTGAAAGGCAAAGAAAATAAAACCAACATTTTGGGCTGCAGAACTTTGCATATTAAGAGATGAGGTTGTTAACTCTGGGGGCAAAATGTCTTGATAATCTAACTGCCAGGTATTGCTCCTCTAACAAATCACCTTATTCCTCATGCTCTTCCAGTGCTATAAACACAATGTGTGCCAGGAGCCTAAACCAGTCAAATGGAGACCGGCCCGTAAATAGTCTAGAATAGACAATTGAATATGCTGTGCCAAATATTGCCTCTTAATTTGGCTGCTAAAACTTGTGTCCAAAGATGGCACTGACACAAACTGACAAAACATAATTTTGGAGATTTTTTTGTTCATCAATGAAACTTTTGTTTTAATGTAGATAATCACACATTAGAAATAGTCCCACAGTGGTATTTTGCACAGCAGTGTGCTTTCATGAATATGGGATATTGATTATGAAAATATAGCCGCCACTTATAAATTGAATGCTCATTTAGATTGACAGCAGGATGGTTATTTTCAGGATACAGTATGAAAGGTATGATATGCCAATTTAACATTTTGAATTACACTTATAAATGTGGTACAGTAATAATGATAATACATTTATTTATATATCACTTTTCTAAAACAATGTTACAAAGTGCTTTAAAAAGAAATAAAACCAGACAAGGCAAAAATAAGAATAAGACCAAATAAGTAGGAGTAAAATAAATAAATAAATAAATAAATAAAACGGTATGAATGATTAAAACCAATATCAAACATTTCTAAAAGCTTTCACCAAAAAGAAAAACAAGTTTTAAGGCAAGATTTAAAAGAAGCTAGAGACTTGTTTTTTCTTAGTTCGATGGGAAGAGTGTTCCATAGTGTGGGGGCTCTAACAGCAAAAGCTTGATCACCCTTTGTGACAAACTGAGATCTAGGAATAACCAGCAGGGCTCCATCTGTGGATCTTGAAGGTCAAGAGGGCGTATACCTGGCCAATAATTCAGAAATATATGTAGGAGCAAGACTGTTTAAGGCCTTAAAAGTAAGCAATAAAAATTTAAAATCAATATGAAATATAACAGAGCCAGTGTAGGGAGGCAAGCACAGGAGTGCTATGGTCATGCCTCTTTGTCCCGGTAATGAGCTGAGCAGCAGCATTTTGTTCCAACTGCAGATGATAGAGGGAGCCCTTTCTGATACCCGAGTAAAGTGCGTTACAGTAGTCAAGCCGATAATAGATAAAATCTGCTGGGATAGGCTCCAGCATCCTGTGACCCCAATTGGGATAAGTGGCTTGGATAATGGATGGATGGACAGATGATAGATGAAATCACGTACAACTTTTTGCAGATCGGCAATTGATACAAATAACCTAATTTTGGAGATTAACTTGAGCTAGAGAAGCATGACTGAACAACGTGTTTGATTTGATTATCAAAACCGAGGTTAGCATCACATATTACCCCAAGATTCCTAGCAGCCTGCTTAAGACGACCTGACAGACCACCAAGATTAATAACAAAAGGGCTGATGGAGTTTGGGGACCGAACAGAATGACCTCAGATGTATCATGATTAAATTTAAGAAAATTTTCAGACATCCAGGATTCAATGTCAGAGAGGCAAATTGTGAAATTTACCAGGGCACTAGGATCTGTGGGTTTTAGTGGCATGAATAACTGAGTGGCTTCAGCATAAAAATCACACATCACAACTCAACTGAGTCATTGAGGGAGTAGAGTTACCCTGAACAACAGAAAAACATGTTCTGTAGGTGAGGTAAGAGCAAAATTAACGTAGAGCTGAGCACTTGATGCCAACCCAAGTCTCGTAAGACATGTAAGAGGATGTTGTGATCGACTGTGTCAAAGGCAGCACTTAAGTCTAAAAGAACTAAAATCGAGCAGTCACCTCTGTCTGCAGTCAGCAGTAGGTCATTAGTGACCTTAACTAGAGCTATCTCGGTACTATGAAGTGCCCTAAAACCAGACTGGAAACCG
Source organism: Lampris incognitus (assembly GCF_029633865.1). Lineage (NCBI taxonomy): Eukaryota > Metazoa > Chordata > Actinopteri > Lampriformes > Lampridae > Lampris > Lampris incognitus. The sequence continues at coordinate 34,141,316 of NC_079215.1, forward strand.
TTAAAAACACTAAAAGAAGGTTGAATCAGTTCATCTGGATACAAAATTAATAGTGTTAAAAACACTATTAGTGTTTATAAAATAAATCTATTGAGATTACATTACTCTCTCCAAAACCTTGGATAGAATAGACAATTTGGAGATTGGTCTGTAGTTACTTAAGGACAGGGGATCCAAATTAGGTTTCTTCAGCAATGCGCGAGCAATGGGATGCTTAAACTGTCTGGAAAAGAGCCAGAGGCCAGATAATTATTAAGAATTTGCAGAATAACGAGGGTAATTGTTGAAAATACCTCCTTGAGCAGTTTAGTCGTAATGATGCGTATAATTTGGCCAAGGGGTGAAATATAAAGAGCAAAAAGCAGAGCCAAGATCCGAGGCCTGAGGTACGCCATATTTAAATTTAAAGAATTCCAATATTATTATAGCAGACACACTGTGTTCTTCCAGATAAATAGGACTTAAGCCAAGAGAGCACTAAGCCAGAGACACCAACATTATCATTTATTCTATCTAATAGTATACAGTGATTAATGGTGTCAAAGGCTACACTGAGAATTCAACAGTAGAAGCACAGAGGTGGAATCAGAGTCTATAGCAAGTAGGAAATTGTTCACCATTCTGGTCAGAGCAGTTTCAGTGGAGTGACAGGCCCTAAAAACCGATTGAAAAGGTTTATATAGATATGTTTCTTCTATATGGGTCGAAAGTTGTTGATAAACAACCCTCTCTAGTACTTTAGAAAATAATGGAAGATTAGAGACTGGTCAATAGTTATAAAGAGAACCTGGATTAAGGTGCAGTTTCTTAAGTAGAGGTTTGGCCACAGGTGTTTTAAAACTGCTGGGAATAGTGCCAGTAATAAGTGATAAATTAACAATGCATTGTAGGTCTCAGGAAAGGTCAGGGGTCTTTAAAAAGTTTTGCCGGTAGAGGGTCAAGTAGGCAAGTAATTGGTTTAGAAGCTGGCATGAGCTTAGTCAAAGTATCAAGAGAGATGGTCACAAAAGCTGTAATAACAGGGAGTATCCATGGCTCATTGTATAGATATCAACTTGGTAAGACAGGATCGACAGGAGTAGCTGGAGTTGAAGAACTAATTTTGTTTATGATCTCATCAACCTTATTGCAAAAAAAAATGTAGAAACTCATGGGTTGTGAATGGTGAGCAGCTAACAGATGTCTGCTTTTAGTAAATTTAGATAGTGTCAAAGATAAATCTGGGATTAGGTTTATCAATATTGATTAAGCAAGAAAGATACACTGCTTTCACAGCAGATAAAACATGCCCCCCCTTTCTCCCCAATTGTACACAGCCAATTACCCCACTCTTCTGAGCCATCCCGGTCACTAAGCCACCCCCTCTGCCAATCTGGGGAGGTCTGCAGACTACCACATGCCTCCTCCGGTACATGTGGAGTCGCCAGCCACTTCTTTTCACCTGACAGTGAGAAGTTTCTCCAGGGGGATGTAGCGCATGGTAGGATCATGCTATTCCCCTCAGTTCCCCCTCCCCCTGAACAGGTGCCCCGACCGACCAGAGGAGACGCTAGTGCAGTGACCAGGAGACATGCTCACATCCGGCTTCCCACCTGAAGACACAGCCAATTGTGTCTGTAGGGATGCCCAACCAAGCCAGAGGTAACAGGGGGATTCGAACCAGCAATCCCCGTGTTGGTAGGCAATGAAATAGACCGCCACACCACCCGTATGCCCCCAGCATGCTTGTATTTCAATAAACACTCATGCCAAGATAGGTAAAAAACTTCCAATTTTGATTTTCGCCATTTATGTTCCAGCCTCCTGCAGGCCCGATTAAGATCATGTGTCTCATTGTTAAATCAGGGTGTAAGCCTCTTTAGTTGCTTAGCTCTGGTAGTGAGAGGTGCAACTGAATTGAGACCAGAGAGGTTCACATTTATAAGTCACTAGTGAGATTTTCATCAGAGTCAGACTCTACAATGAAAGGAGCCAAGACTTCAGGCAGCTGCTGGCTAAATGCAGCTACAGTGGACGACCAATGTGGTGAGTGGCAATTACGTCTCTGCTGACATTAACAGGGCAGGCCAATAATGTTTCAAGAAAAACATTTTTTTTAAATTTATTTCTGATTTTTCTTCCAATTTAGTGGCCAATCGATCCCTATTTTAATTCAAACAACCACCCTCATACTGCGTGCGTTCGCCAACTGCATCTCTCCGGCCGGCAGTCTCGAAGGAGACGCCTCGCCACTTTCGTGACAAGGCGACTCCAGGCCGAACCACTGTTTTTTCCGACACACCCAGAGACGCATTCATGTGACGAACACAAGCCGACTCCGCCCCCCTCCCGAAGACAGCGTTGCTAATATCGCTGCTTCGTCGAGTCCGGCCATAGTCGGATCTGACGAGACCGGGGCGCAAACCCCAGTCCCCAGTGGGCAACTGCATCGACATAAAGCCGATGCTTAGACCGCTACACCACCACGGACTCATAATGTTTCAAATTTAATGAGAAAATGACCTGACACAGCAGATTTGGTTGGCAAGACATTCAGACCAGAAACAGCTATCCCTTTAGACAAAACCAATTCAAGGGTGTTATTACTGCAGGTAGTCGACTCTTGAGCAAACTGCATTAACCCAAAAATGTCAACAAGCACCAGAAAGGCTTTACATAGCAGATTACCAGCTTCATCCAAAGGAATATTGAAATCATCAAGAATTAGAATCTCATCAGAATGAGTAACAAGATCTGAGACAGAAATTTTAGGAGCTATTAAATCCTTATAAAATAATAAGACACCTGGACTAGATGGCTTCACCTCTGAATTTTACAAAAAAAATTGCTTCCAACTTTTAGCCCCTGCTTCAAGCCATGTTAAATGAATCTCTGTCAGTGGGGTACCTTCCGCAAAACCTACAGCAAGCGTTGATAACACTTCTGCCAAAATAGGATAAAGACCCACTTCAGTATGCTTCATACTGTCTGATTTCCTTATTTTCCTTATAGATTATAAAATATTAGCTAAAATTCTAGCAGCTAGATCAGAGAAGATTTTGCCTCAGATTATATCTCCAGACCAAACGGGTTTCATTCTAAATAGAAATTCCAGCTCAAACTTGAGAAAATTACTAAATATCATGTACTCCCCTCCGAGCCACTCCACTGAAATGGTTGTATCACTTGAGGCTGAAAAAGCATTTGATAGGGGTAAATGACAATATTTGTTTTCAACCCAAAATAAATTTGGATTTGACGATGCCCTCATCTCTTGGATTAGACTACTTTACTCTCTTCCTTTGGCCAGTGTGATCACCAATGGACAACAATCTAGATATTTCTCACTCGGCAGGGGTACTTGTTAAGGCTGCCTCTTGTCGCCTTGTCTTTTTGCTATCGCCATTGAGCCATAAACTGTTGCTGTTAGACAGTCTAGGGAGTTTTTGGGTGTGGAACATGTGGGCATAATTTATAAACTGTCTTTGTATGCAAATGATCTTCTGTTGTATATTTCGAACCCCTTCCATTCCCCCCATTATTGATATTTTGACTAAGTCTGGAAAAGTTTCAGGACACAAAGTTAATGTTGAGAAAAGTGAAATGTTCCCCCTTAATCAGGCAGCTACCCTAATTTCTATCTCACATTCCCCATTCAAGATAGTCAAAAACGGCTTTAACTATCATGGGGTTGAAATCACACACACTTTCTCAGCTCTTTTCACCAATAATTTGGTATTTTATTTGAAAAATGTAAACAAATTATGGCTGGATGGATGAAGCTACCCCTGTCCATAGTTGGATGAGTCAATCTTATTAAAATTATTATATTACCAAAATGTACTTACCTTATTCCAAAATATCCCAAATCTGATCAAGAAGTCTTTTTATTTTTTAATTCATTAGAGAAGAGTATAACTTAATTTATCTGGAACAGTAAACCACATAGAATTAAAAGAAGTGCGCTGCAGAGACCTAAAAAAAATTTGCTGGCCTTGCTCTACCTAATTTCATTTCTTATTATTGGTCTTGTAATATCAAGAAAATATTATTCTGGATGGGGGAGTATGTGCAAGACCGCTGTGAGGCCTGGGTACAAACGGAACATGCTTCTAGCCCTGTTCATTTATGCTCCTTAATTTGTGCCTCCTCACCCCCTCCTCAAAGCCAATTTTCTTCCAACCCAATAGTGTGCCATTCAGTTAGAATTTGGCCACAATTTAGGAAACATTTGAAGTTGCATACGACATCAGTACTTTCCCCTATCCAAAATAATTACAACTTCCCACCTTGTCTCTCTTATTCTACCTTTGGAGTTTGGTTCTCAAAGGGAATCAAGTCACTTTCTAATTTATACGTTGATGGAAAATTCGGTTCATTTACACAAGTTTCTCAAATGTACGATCTGCCAAAATCTCACTTTTTCAGGTATCTCCAAATCCAACACTTTGCCCAGAAAAACATTACTTCTTTTCCAAATTTGCCAACAAATAATGCAATCGATCACATTCTTTCTTTATCCCCACACTGCAAATGCTTGATATCAATTCTTTATGACAGAACAAGTAATATCTCCCCTCATTTATTGCAAGTTGTTAGGAGACTTTGGGGAGAGGACCTTAGAGGGGAAATGACGGCTGATGACTGGGAGGCTGCATTTGGCCTCATACATACCACCTCCCCATGTGCAAGACACAGCTTAATACAACTAAAGGTTGTTTTGAGAGCACATTTGACCAATGCTAGACTGGCCAAAACTGTTCCTAATGCAGACCCTTGCTGTCCTTGCTGTAAAAGTCAACCAGCAGATCACACACGTATGTTCTGGTCATGCCCCAACCTTAATACATTTTGGACCAGTATTTTTAACGCCTATAGCAGGATGTTTCAAAAAGACATTCCCCCTAACCCCACATGTGCCCTATTTGGTTTTGCTCCAGAAACTCGTACCCTTAAAGGTAAAGCACATGCAATTATAGCATTTACCTCCTTGCTTGCTAGATGTCTCATTGTTCTCTCATGGAAGCAACAAGCACCACCTAATCATTCCAGATGGATTAAAGTCATTATGCTGTGTTTGAAACTTGAGAAAATCAGATACACCCGTCAAGGCTCTATACAAAAGTTTATGAAGATTTGGACCCCCTTTTTTGACTATTACAAGAGCTTACAAATCCCACTCAATAAGGAAAACTAGAGCTAGTCTGAGGAGGCGGATAACTTCCCCCCCTCCCGCCCTTCTTTCTTTTTTTGTTTGTTGTCTGTTTATTTTCCTTTTTCTATTTTCTATATGTATGTGTGTATTATGAATAATATGTATGGCAAGATACATGTGCAATCTGTGTACTAATCTATGATTAAAAAAAAGGACTGGTTGTTAAAATCCCTAGTGTTTGCACTGCAACAGTTTCGGTGGGAATTAAACTGGAGATGTCTGCCAAGGTAACATTGCCACCATCAGGACACATTGTCAGTTGTGTACCTCAGCATCACAGGGTGTTTTGGAATTTTATCACAAGACACCCTCCACTGAGGCAGACCCACCACAGGTTGATCGGCCCTGGGTGTGTGACCTGTGGTTAGCTGTTCACCCTGGCAACCCAGACGGCATCTCTCCTTTTGATCCAGATCCAGTGGCTAGTCCTGTCAGCAGTGTTGGCTAGCTCTTTGATCACTCTCCTGTGGGCCTGCCCCCTGACTCCTAGTTCCCTCAGGAGTTTTGCTGTGGAACTGGCAACAAAGCCCCTACAACCCACCTCCACAGGGTGCACCTTCACCTTCCAGCCTCTGTCCTCTGCTTCGGCTGCTAGGTTGGCGTACCGCAGCTTCTTTACGCTTGTACGCTTCATCGACTGCATCCTCCCAGGGGACTGTCAGCTCAATGATGTAAGCGAGCTGGCAAGAAATGGACCAGAGGACGAGGTCTGGTCGCAAGGTGGTTGTTGCGATCTCTGTCGGGAAGATGAGCTTCTGGCCTAAGTCCACTCGCATTTCCCAATCCCTGGCTGAGTTTAGTGAGTCTAAGTTGGGAAGTGAAGGGTTGGCCTTCAGTTTATCCCCCTCCCCAACGAAAGCTGGAAAACGCCAGGGCCCTTCCCAGTTGTTGAAGGGTTGGGCATTGATGGAAACCCTCTTGCGATTGAGTTCAGCTGCCAAGCACCTGAGCACCTGATTGTGTTGCCAGGTGTATCTGCCTTGGGTGAGGCTGGTCTTGCAGCCAACCAAGATGTGCTTGAGGGTTGCTGGGGCTGTACACAGGGAGTAAGATGGATTCTCTCCAAGCCAGAGATTTAGATTTGTGGAAGAGTGCAGGACATCATATGTGGCTTTGATGATGAAACTCAGCCTGTTTGATTCCATACTCCAGAGCTCACTCCATGTGAGTTTCCTCTTTTTAACACCCTCCCACCTCATCCAGCAGCCCTGTTTGGCTTGTGCTATGGCTTTATAACATCTGGCTGCTTCCTCCTGTCGGCGAACCTCCTCAACCACCATAGTTCGCCGTTCGGTAGTAGTCGCCTTTTGCCAGGTAGGTGTTTTTATTCCCAGGCCAAGGCCACCTCTGCCTTGTTGAACATGGCCTACTACGTCTCGGTGGCGGAGGGCAGATTTCGCCTCCAGTACAGTTGCAGCTGGGGTCCATTTCTTCCCTGTTGCTAGGGTTGGAGCAACTCCTCTCACTACCGAATCTCGGGATTCTCTGAGGGACATGTCCAGCCTCACTTTGGCACATTTAAATTCCTCAACCAGGCTGGAAATTGGCAGTGCGAGGACTCCATTGCCATTGAGTCCAAAACTGCTGAGGCACCTTGGCAGTCCGAGCCACTTCCTCACCTGCGAGTTCACTAGCCTCTCCAAGCGATTGGCATGAGATAGTGAGACCTCGTACATGGTTATTGGCCACAGGAGTCGGGGTAGCAGCCCAAACTGAAAGCACCAGAGCTTCAACTTCCCGGGCAGTGCAGTGTTGTTGATTTGCCTGAGGCCACAGATTGTATCCTGACGAAGCTGCTCCAGTTGCCGGGTGTCTTTGAGGTCTGCATTGTACCACAGGCCAAGGCTCTTGATGGGCTTCTCCCGGACTGTGAGGATTGGTTGAGGTGTTCTGCTCTTTGCAGCTTTGTCAAACGCTGCTTTATTTCAGCCTGCAGTGCGTCAAGCCCAACCCTCTCTCCCTCTGTAGCCCTCCTTTACTGCTTCCTCAGTTGTCTTCTCTCCTTCACCAACCTGTCAATTTCCCGCTGCCTCCTGGATTTGGGCTGGGTTGAAGGGTCTTTCTGCCTACTGGGTATCCTCTCCTTTACCCCAAATCTCTCTACGCCATAGCTGTAAATTATGGCTCCCATGTTCTCCAGTTTTCTTTCAACTGTTCCCTTTTGACCTTCTAGCAAGAGGACAAGGTCAGAGTTGATGGTCTCCCACTCAATCTTCTGGCTGGACTTGGGCCACAGGATTTGAGGTTTTATTCCTTCCATCTTCCATCATGTAAATTGATTAGATATAATGCATTTATGGTTATGTAGTTCCATATATATTCGTGTGTATGTGCATAAAAAATGTATTGTGAAAATCAGTTAAAATTGTTAAAGAGAATGAGTAACAAGATCTGCGATAAAATCTCGAAATTCTTCAAGAAATACGGAGTAAGAGCCAGGAGGTCGATGGAGTATCACGATCTGAACTGAGCAGAGCCTTTTCATGACTGAGGGAGATGGATTTAGAATAGGTGCCTCAAAAGATTTGAATTTAGTTTCAAGTTTAAAAGTTAAATTGAAAATAGACTTAAATATTAAGGCAACACCCCCACCTTGCCTGAGCCACATGGGCATAAGTATAGTCAGGTGGGGAAACTTCATTTAAGGGAAGGAAAACATTTGGTGTCAGCCATGTTTCACATGGCCCAGTCATATCAAAACTATGTTCAAGTATCAGATAGTTATTAAAAAGGCTTTGGTAGACAGTGTTCTGATATTGTGAAACCAAATTTAAGTGTTTTGTTGAAGTGGCCAGTAGAAGGCAGAACGTTAGAGCTACCAATAGTTGAAATTAATTTGAATTATACACCTTGTATTATTAGTTGACAATTCTGAAGACCTACACTTTGAACGATGTGTGGTCACACTTTTGATATGAGCCTACTCTACATCTCGTTGCCACTCACAGGTAAGGGACCAGCGACAATTAATCAATGCCGACACATCTTTCTTGCAAACTCAAGTGTCCTGACTAGGTTTAGATCAGATTTGCAAAAATCACATTTCATGTGGCTTTTTGCTGTCCAGACTTTCAATCTGGATATGCCAAAAAATGGATTTGGGCGGGCAGTCTGAACAAGGTCCAAGTATCCTGGAGTGATTTGTGTATGTGTGTGAAAAAGAAAGAACTTTGAGGAGCCAGGTCTAGAAGCCAATCATGAACAATTCATGAACTAACTTGGATTTAACCTCCGGCTCTTGTGTGTATGGAAAATGTCACTCGGAGACCTTGTTGAATTATGTTCCTCTATCTGTCTTTTAATACTGGTAGATTAATGTCTGATGGGTTCACTCTCCTTAAATGCCCTATGCTGTAAATCAGATTAGCAAAGTAATTCATATTGAAAGTTAAGGATTTCAGTGAATGACTCAAAAAACACATAAACTAGCCTTTTAGTGGGATACCATATTACTCTTCATTATTGGGGTGTAACGTATTGTGTTTATTTTTGAGGTAGTTGTAAGGTGTTTCCTTAACAAGTTGATTTCATTTAGCACCTTGATTTCTGGTTCCTCTCATTGAATCTCTACCTGGCTAAACTGCTACCAACTCCCTCATATGATTGCAGGCGGTATAGTTATGTATTATGTTGCAGATTAGTTTGAAACTGGCTGACAGTACTGTGTACAGCTTGTTCTCTTCCTTTCTTCTTGCCACTAAAATATATATATATATATATATATATATATATATATATATATATATATATATATATATATATATATAATTTAGATGGTACCAATATCTGTGGCCTTGCCCTTTGACGACCCCGTCTCCACGTCTGTTCGATGAGTTTTCCTTTCTTCGGTTTCGGTTCTTCTCATTCTGTCAGCCCTTCTTTACAATGTACTACTCAGAGCTCCCAACCTTCACCTTAAGACTTAACTGGCAATATGAACTGCTCTCAGACCACATACTGCAGAGGTCTGTCTGTGTTCTGCTCATTTCTAGGGTTGGTGTTCCAAAATTGCGATTCCAAAGGAATCGTTAAGAAAGTCAAATTTCAATTCTGCCAATCGGTTCCTAAAAAATTTCACTCGCGCTAAAGTTAGTTTCAGTTTTTTTTTATTCACATGAATACAAACGATACAGGAACATTGTACATATATATCATCAAACCAGTCAACTATAAACAACCTTACACCTTCACATTGGATGGTCATAACAAAAGTAAATAAAGAAAATGAATGAACTGTAGTATTAACAATAATAATGATGATAATGTTGAACAAAAACAAAGCACTTTTGCCACAGGGTACATTTACAGTGTACATTAAGTGAACATTTTATAATGTAAACAAGCATTATATGTTTTGACTGCTTTTCTGTTTGTGCTTCTGGAAATGGTAGAGATATATTTCTCAATTTCTATAATTAAAGCAGGAAAGAATGGTTTATTATTTAAGATTTTACTTTTATGGATGTGAAATTTTGTAAAAAAAAAAAAGATTTATGAAGTAAAACGTATTGTTACTTTCACTATTTGTGTCATGGAAACCAAACAATACATATTCCCATTTAAGGGAAAAATTATTACAGACTTTAGATAAAATAAAAGCATTTAGTTCCTTCCAAAGTTTTCTGGAAAAGGTGCAGTCCCAAAATAAATGTGTGATTGTCTCAATTTGAGTTTTTCACAAAGAACAACAGGGGTTCATTGTTTTTACAAATCTTCTCAGGTACTGACTCGTTGGGTAAAACCTGTGTAATAATTTAAAGGAAACCTCTTTTATTTTGTTATTTATCAAAAATGTATGTGGTAGCATCCAAACCTTTTTCCAACAGATATTAGTAATACATTTACTCCAATGAGAAATGACATATGGTACAGAGACTATATCTTGTTGGAACAAAGCACAAATAGCTCTGTTATTATTTTTATGTACAGCAAAACAGATTTTGCCAACTGGAGTGTTAGCTGCATTCAACGATGGAGAGTCATCTAAATCCACAGAGGAAGAATTTTTAAACAGCACACAAACTTCAGCAGAAACATCATCAAAAACGACAGCATATTCTTTAGATGAGACAGTAAGGTTAAATTTAAAGTTGAACTCCTCATAATTCAGTAAAAGACCCTCCTTGTTGAAGAGCTGACCCACCAACATTATTTTGTTGTCATACCAGTTCTGCAAAAACAAATATTTGTTTTTATAAAGTATATATTTGTTGTTCCAAATGAAAAAATTGTGGGGTGAAAAATTGTTTGTAGATTAATGCCCACAAGAGAAGTATCTGTTTATGGAATGCCACATGTTTCACAAGGATTTTATCAACATTATAATTACAAAGAAGAATAAAATTAAGACCACCAAGTTTTGAAAATATATAATGTGGAAAGATATTCCAAATAGAGGTAGGATTCTTTAAATAGGACTCGATCCAGTTTATTCTGAATGTGTGATTCAGGCTTGTAAAATCTAAGAAATCTAAGCCTCCCTTTTCATAAGAATTCATCACTACTGATTTCCTTAGGTAGTGTGTTCGATTCCTCCAAACAAAGTTAAATAACAATTGGTCAATGGATTTGAGTGTCCGACTGTCTAAATACAAAGATAGGTCAGTGTATGTTAGTCGAGATATTCCTTCTGCCTTTGATAGCAAAACTCTACTGTTCAAGCTCAGGTCCCTTTGGAGCCACTGAATGAGACATTTTTTTAGTTTTGTAAATTATGGGGTCGAAGTTCAGTGGACATCTTGCCATTTGATCTTCTGCAATAATTTTGCCTAAATATGACACAGTGTTTTTGCCTGGAATGTCACAGATAGATATGACTGAACAATCTTTGACAGGTAGGAGTTCACATTTATTAATATTAAGGTAAAGTCCTGAAGCTTTGGAGAAGGATTGAATTAGGTGAAGGGCATAAGATATTTGACTGCTGTCTTTCAGAAAAATATTAGTGTCATCTGCTAGCTGGCTAATTACAATCTCTTTTCCTGCATCAGAGATTCCTTTTAAAATATTCATAGTGATGTGATAAGTAAGGATTTGAGTAGCTAAAAGGAACAAATAAGGCGATACTGGACAACCTTGTTTAAGACCTCTCTTGAGATCAAATCTTGGAAAAATACCATGTCTTGAGTTTAATAGAACAATTAGAGTTACTAGTATATAAAGTTTTGATTGCACAACAAAAGAAAGTGGCAAAACCAAATTTCTCGAGGCAGCTGAAGAAAAAATTATGTGTAAGATTCAACTTAGAGACGAGAGAGACATTGGTTGTAAATGAACTCTTTACTTAGAACTTAGCAAATTTAGGATATTCAGCCATCAGGCTACATCTGTGTTTCTTCCAGTTCGGCTCATACTTAACATTACTTCCTGGTCTCTCTTCCATGGCAACCTCTAACCACTTAGAGTGCGAGTCCACAATTATGAGAAATGTCTTCCCCTGGAATGGACCAGCAAAGTCAATGTGTAGCCGGGACCATTTCTTAGTTGTCCACTCCCAAGGGTGCAGCTGTGCTGTTGGTTGTGCATGACGAGTTCTCTGACAGGTTTCACAGGATTTTACTGTCTGTTCTATTGCTAAATCCATACCTGGCCATCAGGCATAACTCCTCCCCAGGCCCTTCATATGCACAATGCCTGGGTGTGCATCATGCAGCATGGCTAGTACCTCCTCCCTCGCCAGGTTAGGAATAACTATATGACTCCCCCATAATAGGCAGTCCTTGTGTGCGGACAGTTCATGGCGCCGGGTGAAAAACGGCTTGAAACGGCTGTCGGGTGTATCCACTGGCCAGCCATGCAGGACCCAGCGCAGCACCCGAGACAGAACTGGATCCTTCCAAGTAAGGGCGGCAATGTGTTTTGCATTCAGTGGGGCTTCAGGCGCCATTTCCAGTAAGAGCACCTCCATGGGTGGAGGGGTCTCACGCAGTGCCTCAGTAGTGCCTCCCTGCCCAGTAGACTTGCCCCCTGACCTCGAACAATAATCAGTGGCAAGGTCTTGTGATTGCCTTGATACTGCACATCCACAAAAATCTTCCCATTAACTTGTAGTTCTGCTTGTGACCATTGTCTAAGCACACTACTGTCCTTGTGCAGTAAAGGCGGCTGGTCAGGCCACAAGGTGTTGTAACTGCCCTCACTGATCAAGGAGCATGCGGCTCCAGAGTCCACCTCCATTACATGTGTCTTGTTATTCAGGATCACAGTGGCTTGATATGGCTTTTTTACGTGAGCATACAGCTGCTTGCCCATGGTGTAAATGTCATATTCCTCTTCTTGTTGCCTAACAGTGTGTGTGTGTTGTTCGGCTTGAGGAACTGTGTCAGAAGAATCCGCTGATGCGACATCCCTGCTCTTTTTAAAACAAACACGAGAAATGTGCCCCTTTTTTTTGCAATAGTGGCATACAGCAGAGGTAAATTTGCAATGTTGTTGGTTGTGTGTGCCTCCACAACGAAAACATGGCTTTGCACCACCTTCTGCTACTGTTTGTTTCACTTTCAAAACGGTTTGACTTTGTTCAGTTTGATGAACTTCTGCTGGCTGTGGTGGTCCCAGCTGGTTTGGTTGTAGTATTCGCGCATTTAACGTGGCTGTTTCCGCTGCAAGGGCTTTCTCCTCTGCTGCTTTGAATGTGAGTTCCTTTTCAGCCAGCAGGTGGTGCTGCAGCGCTTCATCTAGCACCCCACAGACAATTCTGTCACGCAGCATGGCTTCCAGTTGGTCACCAAAAGCGCAATGCACTGAGAGTTTACGGAGTTCAGCAATGTAGCTGGAGATTCCTTGGCCTTGCTTTTGTTTGCAATTGTGAAACTGAAAACGCTGAACAATTTGTGATGGAGAAGGACTGTAGTGGCGCTTCAAGGCCGATACTAAGTTTTCATAGGTGACGGCCGGAGGAAGGACGGGAGCGACCACCGAACGTAGTGTAGAATACGTTGCAGCCCCACAGACGCTAAGCAAAATAGCGCGTTTCTTCTCCTCCCCATCTACTCCATTTGCCAGGAAAAAACATTCCAGTCTCTCAATATACTCCTCAATGGCAGTGCCGGAGCCTTCATCAAACTCTTCTATGCGACCCAGCGTGGTCATGGTGATGTCGTTAGGCTACTCACAGATTCCTCGAAGCTGTAGTAGAATATCGGAGGTTGCTGATTTCCATCAATCAACTGTTCAGAACTGTTGGAGTTCGGATCCGCTTCGTCGCCAGTGCAAGATTCGACTTAGAGACGAGAGAGACATTGGTTGTAAACGAACTCTTTACTTAGAACTTAGCAAATTTAGGATACTCAGCCATCAGGCTACATCTGTGTTTCTTCCAGTTCGGCTCATACTTAACATTACTTCCTGGTCTCGTCTCGCGAGAGCCCCCCATCAAAGACTAACCAGAGAGCATGCACATTAACATAAGTCCCAATACATTACATTATGATTTATGGAGTCAAAGGCTTTATAAAAGTCTAGAAAAAGGATAAAGCTGTTATTAGATATTAAATGCGAGTAATCCAGGACATCTAAGATTAATCATACGTATATTGTTTGAGATATGTCTGTTTTGCATGAATCCGGATTGTGTCTCTCTGATTAGAGTCCAATACATTTAATTCTCTTGGCAAATACTGAGGCAAGGACTTTATAATCATTGTCAAGGAGGCATATTGGGTGCCAAGTTTCAATGAGGAGTAAATCCTTTTTGGCTTTAGGTATTTGGGTAAGTATGCCTTGACTCAGACTGGGAGGGAGAGTGCCTTGATTAATACTTTCCATGAAGAATTTTAGTAAAAATGGGGCAATTTCGTTGGAGAACAGTTTTTCCCCAGTTAGACTGTCGGTTCCTGGGGACTTATTGTTTTTCAAGTGATTTATGGAAAAAGTTACCTCATTAATAGTAAGGGGAGTATCACATATTTTACTATTTGCAGCAGATATGCATTGGGTGTTAATTGGATTTAATTAATTAATTGCTCTGTGATTTGTGCAGAATAATTACATCTATAGAGTTTACTATAGAAAGAACAGCAGTGGTTAGAAATAGTCTTTGAATCAGTCGGTATAATATCTAATTTTAGTTGCTGACTTGTATTTAACTTAGCATGACGTTTTTCTAATTTGAAGAAGAGGAATTGCTTTCACCCTCAAGCCATTTCAGTCTCAATCTCACAAAGGCTCCCGCTGCCCTATTTTTGTAAATGTCATCTAGCTTACTTTGTAGATTTGCCATATTTACTCTGTTTTCTATTGCGCAGTTAGCTGGATTCTTTTTTGAAAGTATCATAATATCATTGATAACTGCCTTCTTCTGCCTTTTTAAGTTTAGCCAAATTAGAGCTGTAGTTTCTCAAAAAACTTGCAGCTTAAAATTTAAATAATTCCCAATTTTTTCCCATAACAGTTTTCATTTTTGGCTTTGTTAAAAAAGTAATGAATTAATTTTGTAATTTTGTGCTTTACAGTGTCTATTCTAAGCAAGGAGTTGTTCAAAATCCAATAAGTTTTCCTACTGAAATATTTATTATTTTCACCAGACAATTTAATTGTAATGTAAATAGCCTTATGGTCTGTATAAGGAGTGGGAAGAATATCTACAAAAATATCATTTGTATTTATATTATCAGACACTAGCCAAAAATCAACACCAGACTGTTTAGAACCATCGTTATTTCTCCAGGTATAACTTTTATTATTAGGAAATGTATCTCTCCAAACATCAATCTTTGCATGAGTAGCTTTAGGTCATTTTTTGAGGAAAGAGTTCGTGGTGGTCACCTATCATTTTGGCCATCTACAACCATATTGAAATCACCTCCAATTATAATAACTGCATTAGGAAACTTAGTTAGCCCTTGATTAATATTATTCTCCAAAGAAGATATCAGTTGGGAGTTTTCAGTTTTTGTGTTGTAACCGTAAATGTTAATAATGAAAAGCATCATGTTGGAATAAAACATAATCATGAAAGTAGAGTGCCCCCCCTGGGTCACATTTGGTTAAAAGGATGTCACCTTCAAATCTTTTCTTCAGAGTAAGTGTACCAGCTGAGTGTTGAGTACCATACATCATCTCCCCATTGAGATTTCCAGAAATTGGTATCATTAAGAGTAGAATGGGATTCCTGAAAGAAAAAAAAAGTCTGTATTTAACTGTTTAGAAAATAAAAATAATGCTTTACGCTTAGCAATGTTTTTAGCCCCCTAACATTAAGTGAACCTAAAGATAACGACAAAGTGTTTAGATAGAATGAATTAACTTCAGGTAAATGTGTGTGTGTGTGTGTGTGTGTGTGTGTGTGTGTGTGTGTGTGTGTGTGTGTACTATATTTTTCCCAAGCTATGTACAAAGTTTGCAATACTAAATGAAGGAAAGGAAATCGTCAGATATGTAAATTATCTCGGGAAGCTACTTATTTGGAACATGTATAGTAAAGAAATATATCATATAGGCCTATACATATAACAATTGACTAGCTCTGTAATATTTTACAAAGAAAACTTTGCTTAACAAGAAAACAATATTCTCCTCGACCAGACAGACCAAAATAGCAGTGTTCACAGCCTTAGGGTCAGTCTTTCGGGACGTTTATTTCTTAGCCATTCACAAAGGCTCGACCACCAACATAGTAAGCAATCTTTCCCTCTCTCCTCACCTTTTGGATTACCGGCCAGAGAGCAGCTCGGGTCTCCCTGTCAGTTTGACACAGGTCCTCTGCGAAGCGGAGATGATGATCTTTAAGGAAGGGGTGATTCTTCGCTGCTTTCCATACAGCATCTCCGTAGCATCTCGAGATGAAATTAAAAATTATGCCTCTTGGTTTCTGATCATTTACTCGCATCTTCCCTAAACGGTGCACAATATCAATGTTCTCTGGCAACTTATGTTTCTCATCTGGAAGGATTGTTTGACATATTTTGATGGTTTCTTTCTGTACATCTTCCTTGGACACAGACACTGGTAGGTACTCCATAAAGTTTCAAGTTCCATCTTCTTAAGTATTGTTCAGATTCCACAACTCTTTCCTGCATCCTGGAAGAAAGCAAATCATCTTCGTTGGTTTTGTTTTCAATGATGTCGACCCTAGGGTTACCAACATTCTATCCCAGGAAAATGGGACGGGAGGGCGGGGGTAATCAAGAAAAAATTGCCAGAGTAACGGCCTACATGATGCTTTGTATAGGTAGGCAAGAGCCTTATATAATAATAATAATAATAATAATAATAATAATAATAATAATAATAAGGTCCATAGAAGTTCAACCCCTCCTCCACGTGGCATGGACCGGGCAATGCAAGTATGGCAAGCCAGCCATACAAGTGGCCAAAGGGGCTCTGACAAAAACAAAAGCCCCGAGGCTCTAAAGTACCGGGTTGGCATCCAGTGGGGGTTAGCCTGCCTTATGGGCAGGAGAGGCTCTTTAACCTTGGTCGGTAACTCTCCTAGAGCTGGTATCTCGAAAAAAATACTGGTGGTTGTGCAACCTAAAATTAAAATTCACTAAACTTTTTTATTATGGAAACTTGTATTATCAGATCTTCATATCGCATCGGTCGTCACACGGGTTACCAAGGACCACAATCTTCAGTGAGGAACCAGGCTGAAATCAAAAAGTGTGCTACTGGAACAAACTTTACCCAAAATGCACCTGAGGATCACCACACAGAGGACATTCCTCAAAGAGGCCCTCATGTTGCACCATCTCAAAATCCCACTAAAGCCAGTCCACAGAAATGGTCTAGGGAAGAGTACAAAGAAGTCATGGAAGCCTTCTACGCTGCTTCCTTCAACTCAAAAACATCTGTAATTCAAAGCACCCATGACATCTGGCATGTCAATAACCCCACAAACAGGCTGAATCTAGATGCCAACAAACTTGCAAATGTCTGCCATGATATCGTCAATAAGAAAAGACTAACCAAAATGGAGCTGCAAGCCATCCAAGCAGGAGTAAAGCAGGGAAATAAGAATGTAAAACCTGATGAGAGGGACCCAAATGCAGATCCCGAGGAGCAAAATGAAGATAAGAATCACAAAAATGAGAAAACTGATAAGCCAGGTGACCAAAAACCAGCGAACAAAGATGAACAAGATGAGAAAGTGAGCACAATGAAAGAAAGCATTCTTAGAAAATATGAAATAGCCTAAGAAACCCCAATAGGCCAGAGACCACCAACTCCAAAGATAAAAAGTGATCAGCACTCAAAATCAGCCATAGACACAGCAAACAAAGCCATCAACCAGATAAAACACCAACTCCCAGGAGTGCTGTCCCTCACAGACATTAACCACCTTGTCTATACAACTGCCTCTGCCTCACTGAATCACTGGGCATCAAACAAAAGATGAAGAACAGACCAAGACAAGATAACCAACCAAAATCGAAAAAGAAAATTGAAAGTGAAATACGCAAAATTAGGGGAGACATATCTACACTAAATGAGATTAAAAATGAGAAACCAGTCAAAGAAAAACGAAAAAGAGCCCTAATCAGGAAACACAACATCAAACCGAAAGAGCAAATACTAAC
The DNA here is from genome assembly GCF_029633865.1 of Lampris incognitus. Classification (NCBI taxonomy): domain Eukaryota; kingdom Metazoa; phylum Chordata; class Actinopteri; order Lampriformes; family Lampridae; genus Lampris; species Lampris incognitus. Next base: position 34,159,028 of record NC_079215.1, read on the forward strand.
AGCTATTGAAAAATTTAAACAACAACTACAAGCAAAAGCCCAACGAGTGAAAAGGTTTGATAAGAGACAAAAGTTCTTCCACCAGAACAAAACTTACAAAGACAACATAAAGAAATTCTATAGAGAACTAGGAAAAAGGTCCGTTGAGGTCAAAGAACCCCCTAAAATTGATGAAGTACAGAACTTCTGGAGCAACATCTGGGGAAAACAAAAGAATTACAACAACAAAAAAAACGCTGAATGGATTGGCCTGATAGAAACAGAGAACATCCAAACCAACCAAAGAGAACGGCCACAAATAACCCTAGAAGAAACAAAAACAGCAATCCAGAAGTCCAGTAACTGGAAAGCCCCTGGTAATGATGGGATAGAGAACTTCTGGATCAAGAACTTACCATCTTTACACCAAGATCTGATAAACGCCTACAATGGATGCATCAGCAACCCAGACACCTGCCCTGAATGGCTCACAACTGGTACCACCTACCTACCTTCCAAAACAGAAGACACCAAAAACCCTAAAAACTATCGTCCCATCACATGTCTCTCTACAACCTACAAGGTCTTAACATCCATCATCACCAGGAGAGTTTACAAACACCTGGAAGAAAACAACATACTTCCCATAGAACAAAAAAGGGTGTCGAAAAGGGAGCTATGGCTGCAAAGACCAGCTTTTAATAAACAAGGCCATCATTAAGGAAGTAAAAACGAGGAAGAAAAATCTGACAACAGCCTGGATAGACTATAAGAAGGTATTCGACTCTGTACCCCATGACTGGATACTAAAATGTCTTGACATCTACAAAATATCACCAATCCTTATCAAGTTCCTAACAGCAAATATGGGCCAGTGGAAACAACCCTTCTTCTAAAATACACAGACGGGACGCTACATTCAAGGCAGATCAACATCAATAGCAGCATATTTCAAGGCGAATCTCTTTCTCCTCTCCTCTTTTGCATAGCTCTTACTCCACTATCCTCCCTCCTGTACAAAACCAGCTATAGTTATACTACAGGGCAATGCACTATTAACCATCTAGTCTACATGGATGACCTGAAAACATTTACCAAGAATGACCAAGAACAAACTGGCCTTTTGACCATCGTAAAAGGCTTCAGTGATGATATCAAAATGGAGTTTGGACTAGAAAAATGTGCCAAAGCTACATTCAAAAAAGGAAAACTTACCACCACCGAAAACATCCAAATTGGCCTAGACACCACCATCCAAGACCTAGGAAAAGAAGGCACATACAAATACCTGGGCGTGAATGAAGGGGATGGGATACAACATGCCAAAATGAAAGAAAAGATCAGAATGGAGTACTACTGAAGAATACGAATGGTAACAAAATCCAAACTCAATGCATCTAACCGAATGAAAGCCATCAACACCAGTCATAACTTACAGCTTCAACATTGTCGACTGAAAACTAGAAGAGATCAGGGAACTAGATAGAAAAACAAGAAAAATACTCACCTTAGAGAGGATGCACCACCCAAAATCAGATGTGGATAGATTGTACCTCCCCAGAAACGAGGGTGGCAGGGGTCTAATCCAACTGGAAACTGCCTACAAAACAACAACAGGTCTGGATACTTACCCTAACACCAAAAATGACCCCCTTCTCAGGATTGCTAGAGAGCATGAAAAACAAAACAAAAAGAACTCCGTAGCTAACCAAGCCACAATGTTCAGAAGACAGCTCAACCTCCCTGAAACGCCGCAACCTGAAAATGAAGTTCCAACCATCCACACCCAAAAAGTCAAACAAAAAGCAAAGTGTCACACCCAAGAACAAATGAAACAAAAATGGGAAGGGAAACAAATGCACGGGCAATACCCAAAAAGAGTAAGTGAAAAAGATGTAGACCAACATATGCCCAAACAATGACTCAAAACAGCTGGGCTGAAATCCGAAACAGAAGGCTTTATCATCGCTGCCCAAGACCAGGCCATCAAGACCAACTAATACCCGAGCAAAATCCTCAAAGTTGGCACAGACCCAGCGTGCAGGATATGTGGTCAATTCCAGGAAACCATTGACCATATGGTGGCAGGGTGCCCTGAGCTGGCCAAAACTGAATACCTACAAAGACACAACAAGTCCGCCACATACCTGCACTGGAACATTTGCAAAGAATTCATCATCAACACAAAAGAAAAATGGTACGAGCACGAGCCCCAAACAGTAACAGAAAAAGATGATGTCACAATCTTATGGGACATGACAATACAGACAGATCGTGAGATAAAGGCCAACAGACCAGACATCATCATCAAGAACAAAAAAGAAAAAAGCTGCCTACTCATCGACATGTCCATCCCGACTGAAAGGAACACCTCAGTAAAAGTAACTGAAAACCAGTGGAAAATACAGACCTTAACATAGAGATTGAACGAATGTGGGGAATGAAAACCACAGCAATACCAGTAGTGATAGGAGCCATGGGACTTATATAAAAAAAGGAATGGAGAAATACACCCAACGGATCCCGGGTAACATCAGAATACAAGAACTACAGAAGATCGCGCTACTTGGAACATCTCATATCCCAAGAAAGGCACTATCCATCAAATAGACTTCTACCTCATTCTAACCCCTTGGCCCAAGGAATGGGCCCGGTTATTATGCTGTATTATGGCATGAAGTTAAAGGAAATTTGTATAATAACAATATTAGAAATAACAGTTGATTATTATTATTATTATAATCATCATTATTATTGTCTGCGGGAAGTGATACACTGTATTGATGGTTTCCCAAAACAATCCGTTATATCTCGGTGGATGCTATTGGCCGTTTCATCACTGTTTTCATAAAAATGAAGTAGTTTACACTGCACTCCGTCAGATGGATTAAAGGATCCAAGGCACACCGGAAAGATTTTTCGGTTCCCCTTGTTTGAGGCATCCATGGCGACTGAGAAATAGACCGGCTCTTGCTCACCTTCAGTCGGAGACAGATTCTTCGGAATATCTCGTACAGTTTTTGGACCAAGTACATTGGTTGTTAGCATCTCGGCTTTGGTTCTTCCACAGTGGATTTTCTTCGCGATATTGGACTCGTTAAACATTATGATGTTAAGCTTATTGTTACAGTGAGTCCATGCTGTTGTAGCCCAGCCCGTGTTTAACTGTATGATATACAGCTGAAATCTCGCACGCAGCAACTTTTGTCATTTTCCGTAGCAGTCGTGGCGAAGAATTTTCTAATGCTAGATGCACCTTTAGCTTGTGTAGTCCTCTTGTGCATTTCAGTGGCGGCATGTTGTTTCAGGTCGTTTTCTCCTCCGTGGCTGATCAAAAATTCCCGACGACACAGGTTGCAGAAAACTAGCCAAATCGCCACTAACAGGTTTAACCCAATTATACTTCTCTTCCCACTGCTTATTGTAGGTACACAATCTTTTCTTTTTCGGAGGGCCCGAATCGCCATCTACACTTCCGATCATCTTTCCAAACAGGATCGAATGGAAGAGACGAGTAAGTTACACATACGGGCCAGTTAGTTTAAAATGATGCATCTTTACAACTGAGCGCCACCCATCGGTATTCCCACACAGCATACATAGGACAGATTTAAAGGCAGTATACGTGTGTATATATAAGATGTTGTGACGTGGTCAAATAATGGACTTCTCAGCAAACCTTTCAGAGCTAACAAGCAAGCTTTTAATGACCACAAGCCAAGCTAGTCACAACAGACACAAGTTTGTACTGGTCTCATCTTAATAATTTTGTTTGCCACAGAAGCGAGCTTATCTATTTGCCTACTCTTTACCCTCATGGTGGGAAATAGCATGTTGTCTAATACAACTTCTCTCATAACGTTCCCATTACCTTCCACCACATCCCCGCTATCTGTAACAGATATGCCCGTTTTTAACATGTTCAATATCCCACAACATAACCAAAACATCGACACTTCAGTTGCATTGTGGGTGATATGCAAATGACTTGGAGCAGGAACACTAGTAGAATTCACCACACTGCCCCCTTCCTTGAAAGACCAACGTCCCGTTGGCCTAACCCAAATCCCATGTGGATGGGTCCATCCACCATGAGGGTTTCTTCCGCTGAGCACCTCTCCCATCCCGGGCTGCTCCTTGCCGCGGGCTGCTGATGGATGACGGGGGCGGCTCTGCATCCGCTGTGTCTGAGCCCCCACCGTCGACGTCGACATCACCGCTATTTCCATTCGTGGCCAGGGAAGGCAGCTCTGTAAACCCAGTATCCCCGCCCCCTCCCTGGCCCAAAAACGAGGTGCTCTAATGGTAGCTCCTTGCGGACATCCAGGGAGGTTGGCTTTGACCCAGCAGTGTCCTTACCCCCTCCCTGGACCCCGGTAGCCTGGTCTACAGAGGAAGAGGAGTCTGGCACCCCACCTCTCCCACCGCACTTTCAGTCCCGGCTTGGTCGCTGTCCCGGCTTAAGTAAGGTGCAAGGCGATCTGGTGAAGGATGACTATCCGAGGGCGGCTGTGGAGCTTCACTCTATAGGTAACCTCTGAGATCCTCTTCAGAATGAGGCAGGGCCCCTCCCAGTTGCTGTCCAGCTTTGGGGACCATCCCTACTTTCGCTGTGGGTTATACACCCATACATTGTCCCCCTGCTGGTACGCTTTGCGGTGGCAACGTACATCATAGGCTCTCTTCTGCCTTTCCCCTACAGAAGCCATATTCTCTCGAGCCAGCTGATGAGTAGCCTCCATCCGGTCCTGTAGTGCGTCTACATAGTCCTGGCCCAGCGGCCCTCGTACTGGTGGGTTTGGCGGCTTGCCAAAGACCAGATCCACAGGCGTCCATAGCTCCCAACCAAACAGTGCAGCTGGGTTGCACCCCGTAGACTCCTGAATGGTCGACCGGTATGCCATGAGTACCAAGGGCAGATGGCGGTCCCAATTCCTTTGATGCCTTGCCGGGAGCATGGCTAGTTGTGTGACCAAGGTCCGATTGAACCGCTCAACCAGGCCATCACTTTGAGGGTGTAGGGGAGTGGTCCTGGTCTTCCGCACCCCAAGACGCCGACACATCTCCCCAAACACCTGAGATTCAAAATTGCGCCCCTGGTCACTGTGCAACTCCTCTGGCACCCCAAACCGGGTAAACATACCCTCAATGAGGTAGTCTACCACCGTGGCTGTAGATTGGTCAGGGATGGCATAGGCCTCGGGCCACTTGGTAAAATAATCCATAACTGTGAGAATGTAACAATTACCATCCTCTGTCACGGGGAATGGCCCAACCACATCCACTCCAATTCTTTCCATGGGCGCCCAGACCCTGTATTGCTGCAGGGGGGCATGGGATTGTCCAGCTGGCCCCTTCTTTGCATTGCAGGTGTTGCAGTTACGGCAGAACTGCTCCACGTCTCGCCGGCACCTCCCCCAGTAAAATCTTTCTTGCAGCCGCCGCAGAGTTTTGGTAATGCCAAAGTGTCCCACTCCAGGGGGGCCATGAACTGTGCTTAACACTTGTTGTTGTAGTGCGTGGGGAACAACTAGTTGCCAGGTACTGCCTCCCCTCCTTGGCTCTTCCCACACGCGATAGAGGTAGCCCTCATGAAGGATGAGTGAATCCCACTTCTAACACCAATGTGACCTGGTCAAATAATGGACTTCTCAGCAAACCTTTCAGAGTTAACAAACAAACTTTTAATGACCGCAAGCCAAGCTAGTCTTATTAGACACAAATTCGTATTTGTCTCAGCTTAATAATTTTCTTGGCCACAGAAGCGAACTTGTCTATTTGCCTACTCTTTACCCTCATGGTGGGAAGCACGTTGTCTAATACAACTTCTCTCATAACGTCCCAATTACCTTCCACCACATCCCCGCTATCTGTAACAGATATGCCCGTTTTGAACATGTTCAATATCCCACAACATAACCAAAACATCGACACTTCAGTTGCATCGTGGGTAATATGCAAATGAACTTGGAGCAGGAACACTCTAGTAGAATTCACCACAATATTTTTTAAATCATTCAGATACGGGACAAATGTCGTCCTGTACGGGACGAACCACTTTTGATCTAAATACGTGGCGTCCCGGCTAATACGGGACAATTGGCAACCCTAGGACCCTCTTCTTCATGTCTTGTATCTCATGTAAAGGCGAAACCGATGGTTTTCTTTAGGCCCTCAATTTTCAGCGAGTTATCTCCAATAATCTTTTCCATGGCGTCAAATGTGTGTTGATAAGTTGAGAGAGAGCTCAAATAATATCTTGAGTTTGATCAGTATCGTTGTTCTTCTTATTGTATTCAAATATAGGTTTTTTGGAAGCTGGCGATTTACAGGGAGTCCCCTCAGTAGATCGTGGCAAAGCCGGAAAATCTTCTTCAAATGGCGTTGCTATCCCATCATCTCCATTAGCCATTTTAGCATAGTTGTGGCCTGCTAGTGGGTCGTTGAGCGCTGCAGTGGTCTCTTTCGTCCCTTTCGAGGATCTTTTTCGGTCACGAGAGCTAAAGGTAAAGTTTAAGTAGCCTATAAACAGTTATTTTCCTATTATTTGTAAAGGTTTGGTGCGAGAGCTTGGAAAAAAGAACATCCGTTCAAGCCGCCATCTTGGAAGCCCCAGTTAGTTTCATCAGTTTCCGTGGTGGCGGCATGCAGCTTCCGTAGTTTCCGCCTCCGCAAGTTAAATGTGCGCCATCATGGACCACAACAAGCGGCGGCCGAAAGCGTGGCTTCATTTTGCCTTGAAAAACTAAAGGTTGGCATAGTGCAACACCTTTGGCAAAATTATTTCGTACAAGGGAGGATCCACAACAAAAATGGCCAAACGCCTTCACCTACATAGTGTACAAATTAACCAGTGTACCATGTTTGGCACGTTGCGCCGCTCTCCATCTCCAGCCTCAGTGTCCTCGTCAGCCATCCCGGAGCAAACAGCAAGCAGCACCTCGTCGCAATTGGGTAAGTGAAAATTAATAACGTTTGTCTTATTCTCAGCAGCGAGACAGCAAACAACTTAGTATACATGAACGAATTGCAATAAACTGTACTGAAATGTGACATTTTGTCGGCCAGTCAGCAATAAAATGCTGGGAGTCCTCGTCGCCAATTTGTGGTATCGTAGTAGATTTCAATAACGACAGCAGGTAATGTTAAGGAAAGGTTTACTGAGATCACTAAGCATTCAACGTTACATGCGTAGCAACCATCTTATTTTCTCTTCTTCTTACTGTATTAATACAGAACACACATTTCATTATCCAGCAGAGCGTCCTAGCGGCGTTACAAGATCAACATTGCAGGACACAACACTGAACGCTCGCGCGGGTTTCCTGTTTGCAAACATTACTGGGTGCGTGGACAGCCAGGGGGCAAAACCGCTTTGGTAGCTCTCAAAAGATTATGCATCTCATAATGTTTGAACATTTTCCACCCATCCTTTTGGCAGTATGTGCAGTTTAATCCACAACGGCGCATCATCTCTGCTGTATCTGAGCTCTATTTTGGTTAAAATCTCCTCGCTTTAGCTGCTTTCTGCCCTCTAGTTGTGCACGCATCTCTGTGATGACGCATCTCTGTGATGACGTTGCACGGAAACCCTTCTATATAGCCTGAGAAGGCAGATATGCTAATTTTTTGTAAACAAGAACTGTTTCTAATTTAAGGACTTTAATACCTAGTAGTCCAGACCAAGGTGTGACTTTGTCTTTATTTCTTCATCTTCATGTATGAAGACAGTTGGTGTAAATGTAAATGAGACATAAGCATGAGATATTCACATGAATGATCCATTCTTAAAACAGAATGGCTTGTATAATGTTTTTTTAAATACATTTTTCTTCTGTGAAATAAGCATGTGATCTGTTTTGACCCCGCCTCTCAAAGAACCGGAATCGAGATTTGTTAAGAACTGGAACTGAAAAGCAGAATTGGAATCGGAATCAAAATCGTTAAAATCCAAACGATGCCCAACCCTACTCATTTAAGAGGGGTGTATATTATTTTTGAGTGTTCACACGAAAACAAAAAATGCTGACTAATTGTTCTGTGCTCTCTTGGAATGCTGAAATAGACCAAGTGCGAAAAGTCCCTGCAGTTTGCACTCAAGTTCTTGTCAATTAGTAAAATAGCTTGAAGCATCATCGAAGACATTGACCCATTTACAGAGTGATGCATTGTGTGTTTTGTTTGCAAATTTCAGAGTTTTTATGCAAATGATTAAAATTCCTGATGCTATTAATTTGCAAACCTTTGTAGCCTTTTTAACAGTTTCTATGGTGATTGTTGGTTACCTAAACACTTTGTATCATGGTTTTATTTGCCCTACTGATTGTTCAGGCATATATTAATTGTGTGAAACTGTGCTCAGAAATGCTTACTTTATCCGTACTATTTTGTGTTTGCTCCATGGCTGAATGCACAGGTGGCAGTATCTTCCACTAGACTTGAATCTTATTTTTCCTTCCACTCCAGGAATTTATTTTTCTTCTCTCATGCTTGAGGAAGATTTAGCTGTCGGAAGCCAAACAGGGCAGCACTGCGCAGTGTGAGAGACTTTCCCCATTCATTCAAATTTCAAGAAGCCAAGCTCAGAGAAAAATTCCAAGCATGTGTTTTTGTATGTGCGTGAGCATGTGTGTATGCGGGCATGTTTGTATGTACATGTCATATGGATGTCCTTCAGTTCAGCTGTACATAGAATCTGGTAGTCTTCATATCAAATACAACCTATGCAATGGACAGAAAAAAGAAAAAAAATCAAGTGACTGTATATTCTGCCTTAGAGGATGGATATCACCTAAATATTAGAATACCTTGAAACAGTGGACCCCCCCTTTTTTCGCTCCCCAATTGTATCCAGCCAAGTTCTCTTCTGAGCTGTCCCAGTTGCTGCTCCACCCCCTCTGCCGAGCCAGGGAGGGCTACAAACTACCACATGCCTCCTCCGATACATGTGGAGTCGCCAGGGGCTTCTTTTCACCTGACAGTGAGGAATTTCGCCAGGGGGACGTAGCGTGGGGAGGATCACGCTTCTCCCCCAGTCCCCCCCCCCCCCCCGAACAGGCGCCCCGACCGACCAGAGGAGGTGCTAGAGCAGCAACCAGTATACACACTCACATTCGGCTTCCCACCTGCAGACACGGCCAATTGTGTCTGTAGGACGCTCGACCAAGCCGGAGGTAAAAACGGGGATTCGAACCGGTGATCCCCGTGTTGGTAGGCAATTGAATAGACCGCTACGCTACCTGGATGCCTGACAGTGGAACATTTTCACACAACATCCATTTTGGTGAAGGAAAAGAACCTTAGTCGTTTGAAGAGAATGCTTTTGAATTTAACAAGATTTTGTGTTTTGGCAAGACAAGAGAAGTTGTGTTTTGGCAAGACAACTTGTCAAAATCAAAAAGCAAAATTGAATAAAATAATTCAAGAATTGTACAACATATCAAAATGATGTCATTAACCTGCACCATTTTATTTTTCTGGATTAAAATAGCGCATAGCTAAGATCATCTAAGACATCCAATGTGCTATGATCTACCACTCTATTTGAAAAAAGGAGCAGCATCAAGTTATGCAGGCACACACATGCACACAATATGTGTATGCATTTAGAATAGAACTTTATTTGTCATTGTACAAGTACAACAAAATTTGAAAGTGCAGTTCTTATCAGTGCAAAGATCAGTATAAAAAGAATTAAAAACATACAACACACACACATTAATTTCTACATTCTACTGCACACCAACATATTGCACAAAAAGTCAGGAATCAAGACTTAGCAGCATTTAGTGCGGTTATGGCTTGGGGATAGAAGCTGTTCTTTAGTCTGTTTGTCCGAGCTCTTATTGTCTTGTAACGTCTGCCCGAGAGCAGCAGTTCAAACAGATGGTGTCCTGGGTGGGATGGGTCCTTGAGGATGCCATGGGGTTTTTTGAGACTGCGGGAACTGTATAGGTCTTCCAGGGAGGGGAGTGGGCATCCGATAATCTTCTGGGTGGTGGTGATGACCCTCTGGAGCGCTTTCCTCTCTACTACTGTGCAGCTGGCAAACCAGACACAGATGCAGTAGGTCAGTGTGCTCTCTATGAAGCAGCATTAGAAGGACACAAGCAGTGAGGTGTTAAGGTGGTTTTTCCTGAGGATCCTCAGGAAGTAGAGTCTCTGCTGTGCCTTCTTAACCAGTGCTGTGGTGTTAGCACTCCAGGTCAGGCCCTCCTCTATGTGTATGCCCAGAAATAGGAAGTCCGAGACACTCTCCAAACAGTCCTCGCTGATAAAAAGGGGATGATGTTCCGTTTTGTTCCTCCTGTAGTCTATAATCAGCTCCTTTCTCTTGGAAGTGTTGAGGATTTAACGTTTAACGTTCATAGGTTGCTTTGTTAAGGCTCTTGTTTGCATTTTTTTACATGCCTAACAGAGCACATTTCTAACAAGAGGGCGCCCCCGTCGCAGCTTACAACGTGGGTGACGTACCTTCACATTCCCTATCAGATGTGCTGACATAAAGCACGTAGGCTTACATGCTTGCAGCTATAAATGTTACTTTGCAGCAAGAGTCACAGTCAGCTCTTTGGGGCACTCGCAAGCGCCCCCTGGTAAAAAAAAAGGGGAGCACCCCGAAAGCCATGGTATAGTTCGCACACTGCTCAAAGTGTTAAGTTTAACAAAGGCTTTCTAACTGCCTTATGTAAAATATGATGTTACAAAGCCTAATTAGAAACTAGTCATATTTATTCATGTCCGGTGATATGAAAATCCTGCGCAGTGTGAGTTGTTGCAGGAAGACAACAGTGGAAGTGTGACAATCTGAGAGAAGTGCAAAAAAAAAAATCTAAAATGCAAAAAATGTCTACTACTGTTGTGACTAACTGTACTTGGATGGACTTCTCATGATGGAAGGTGTTGTCAGACATTTCTCAAATCATTCTGAGCCTGTTAGTGCAAAAAAAGAGCTCTTTTAGTGCATCTTATGTAGTGTACAGATGTGCGCTGAAATGATTACGTTACAGCTTGGTGCACAGCAGTCAGCTTATGCTAACTTACTCAATACTGTATCACTTTGGGGCATTCAGGTGGCGTGGCGGTCTATTCCGTTGCCTACCAACACAGGGATTGCCAATTCGAATCCCGGAGGGTGTTACCTCCAGCTTGGTCGGGCGTCTCTATAGACACAATTGGCCGTGTCTGCAGGTGGGAAGCCGGATGTGGGTATGTGTCCTGGTTGCTCCACTAGCACCTCCTCTGGTTGGTCAGGGTGCTTGTTTAGGGGGGAGGGGGGACTGGGGGGGGATGGCGTGATCCTCCCATGTGCTACATCCCCCCTGGCGAAATGCCTCACTGTCAGTTGAAAAGAAGCAGCTGGCGACTCCACATGTATCAGAGGAGGAATGTGGTAGTCTTCAGCCCTCCCCGGATCGGCAGAGGGGGTGGAGCAGCGACCGGGACGGCTTGGAAGATGGGGTAATCAGCCAGATACAATTGGGGAGAAAAAGGGGGAAAAATACTGTATCAATTTGAAACATTTTATGTTGACTCCTAACAATAGGAAAGTAGGGCTTACGTTGCAAAATACCGAAGTCACCCTGTAAGTACATGGGTGACATGTGCCAAATTCTGTAAGTTACACAGCACCAGTTGTTACTTTTAACAGCTTCCAGAGCTTTCAAAGATTCTGTTTGCTTTTCAAAATTCCACAGATACGCACCAGCCATAGTATTTTACACTTATTTTTCAGTTTAAGCAAGATACAAAATTTAGTTTGTTGCTGCTTTTTCTTCCATTACAGAGACAGAGGAAAGAGCTGCCAAGGATTAATTTTCAACTTTAACAATGCTATTTTCATTCTAAAAATATATCTCAATGAGGAAGCTGGCCTAAAAATATTTGAGCACTTTAAAAAAAACTTTTTGTAACTGCTTACAATTACCAGACATTTTAGCTCATTTTACAAGTGCAAATGGGGAGAACTCTGTTGCCTAGTTCAAGTAAAGTTATGTGTCAATGCACCAAGTAAAATAAAGTAGATTGTTATATACTTCATACCTTGAAAATCCATCCATCCATTATCTGAACTGCTTACCCTGCTCTCAGGGTCATGGGGATGCTGGAGCCTAGTTATTAGGGGGCAGGCGGGGAGACACCCTGGACGGGCCGCCAGGCCATCACAGGGCCGACACACACACACACACACTCATACCTAGGGACAATTTAGTATGGCCGATTCACCTAACTTACATGTCTTTGGACTGTGGGACTAAACCGGAGCCCCCAGAGGAAACCCACACAGACACGGGGATAACAAGCAAACTCCACACAGAGGACGACTTGGAATGACCCACTAAGGTTGGACTATCCCGGGGCTCAAACCCAAGACCTTCTTGCTGTGAGGTAACCATGCCAAACACTGCGCCACCATGCCACTACCTTGAAAATAAGAACAGATAACTTATTTACATTGAAAGAAGCCTTTAGCTTTAGAATGTCATGAAATGTTCTATATATAGACTAAGACATGAATAAATGGATAATAAACCTGAAAGTTAAGAAAAAAGGAGTCAGGTGAAGCTAATTGAGAAAACCAATTTATTTAGCTGATTTAAAGTTTCATGATGAATTTTGTGATGTTCAGTATTAGGGGAATACAACTTTTAAGGACACAGGGAGTTACGGGATAGTAAACAGAGCAGCCACGGGAGTGGGAAGGAAGACGAGAGTCAGTCGGATTATGTGCACATTATGCATGGAGTGAAATAAACATGCCGAAGTTCCACAGCTAATTCAGAAATGGTGTTATCATCTGTGAGAGTGAAAAGTAGGTCATTACAATGGCGACGAGGACCACCTTGATCTGGCGTGGAGGGCGTGGCATCAATTGAGAGGGGTATGGAATCATGAGTGACATCATAGCATAGAATGCTGAGGACCTATCTCAATCACGTTGTTTTCAGGGAACGTAGGTACTGTGAGAAGTAGGACTCAGCTCTTTCTGTACACCCTATTCATGTGATTGGCAGTGAAAAAACCGACGCCAGTTACAAGGCTGTGTTTAGCAAGCTGTTTTAGACCATACTTGGCACCAATCGCAATATAAAAGCAAAAAATTATGCCAGATTATGCAGTTCAACAACCACACTTTAAATGGTGACATTTCCCACTTCCACGTAGCACTGAGAACGCAGTGTAGTATCCACTTGCGATGCGATCATGGCATCTGTTCCAATGGGACAACCTGCTGGCTCCAGTGCCCAGGTAAGAAATATAAACTCTTTTCGAACAGATACTCTGGGAAATCAACCTAATTATTATGGTTTTTTTTGTGTGAAATAGGGACATACATTGAGGGAAAGGATGTCTTTAGGTGGGGCATTTGCCAAATCTGTAAGGGCTAACATTAGCATTAACTAGCTTTATGTTATTAGTTATTGTATGCCAAGTATACACTCCTTACAGTGTCCAGCTCAAGTTTTTGCCCATAATATGTATTGTTTTTTTAACATCTGTTTGCCAGAATGTCGACTATAATTCAACAGTGGCTGCAGCTGCACAGAACCTTATAAATGTGCTCACGCAAAACCTCTCTCTAAATGTTAATTCAATTCAATTTATTGTCATTAAAAACAATGTGCAGGCACATGTTAAAAATGAAATGAGGGCTGTGGCTTCACCAAACAGTGCAAGACAGACACAGACAAACACAGCAAACACAATATAAGATATGCACACATGAAGACCAAAAGCTAAAATAAGTTAAAAAAGAGCTGGAGTACAAAATATTTAAAAATATCTACAGACATTCAGTGGGTAGCCAAGTTCAGGTGGGCAACAGCTTGTGGAAAGAAGCTGTTTTTGAGCCTGGTAGTGCGGGCTCTGAGGCTCCTGTAGCACCTTCCAGAGCAGAGGGGGGGAGAACAGTCCATGGTTGGGGTGGGTAGGATCTCTGCTGATGCTCAGACCCCGTCGAAGGCAGCGTTTTTGATAAATGTCTTTTATGGCTGGGAGCTGGGTACTGGTGATATGCTGGGCCACCTCGACGATCCGCTGCAGAGCTTTCTGGTCTACTGAGGTGCAGTTGCCATACCACACTGAGATGCAGATGGTCAGGATGCTCTCTATGGTGCAGTGGTAGAAGTTGGTGAGAATTTTGGGGGGTAGACGGGCGCTCCTCAGCCTCCTCAGGAAATGCAGGCATTGTTGGGCCTTTTTCCACAAGGGCCTGGGTGTTTAATGTCCACGAAAGGTCCTCGCTGATGTGCACTCCAAGGAATTTAAAGCTGGAAACACGCTCCACTTCCACCCCATTGATTTGTATGGGGGAGTGGCTGCAGCTTCTAGACCTCCTGAAGTTCACAATCAGCTCCTTTGTCTTCTGCACATTAAGGACAAGATTGTTGGTAGTACACCATGATGTGAGGTCCTCAATCTCGTCTCTGTAGGCCATCTCGTCATTGTTGATGATACAGCCAATGACTGTAGTGTCATCTGCAAACTTAACTATAACATTTGAAGAGTGAGTTGGCAGGCAGTCATGCGTAAAGAGGGAGAAAAGGAGGGGGCTTAGAACACAGCCTTGAGGGGCACCTGTGCTGAGGGTCAGGATGGAGGAGGTGTGGTCACCTAACCTAACAGACTGAGGTCTGTTGGTCAGGAAGTCCAGGATCCAGTTACAGAGAGAGGGGTTGAGGCCAAGGGAGAGGAGTTTGGTGGTTAGTTTGGTGGGGATGATAGTGTTGAAGGCAGAGCTGTAATCTATAAACAGCATCCAGATGTATGTGTTGTTAAGTTCAAGGTGGGTCAGAGCAACATGCAGGGCAGTGGCAATGGCATCCTCAGTAGACCTTTTGGGACGGTAGGCGAATTGATGTGGGTCGAATGTGGGGGGGATAATGTTTTTGATGTGAGCCCGAACCAGTCTCTCAAAGCACTTCATGGCAATGGGGGTGAGTGCTATGGGTCGGTAGTCATTCAGACATGTGGATGTTGGTTTCTTGGAGACAGGAATGATAGAGGTGGTCTTAAAGCATGCCGGGACTTTAGATTGGGACAGTGATAGGTTAAATACAGGCGTGAAGACCTCAGCCAGCTGGTCGGCACATTCCTGGTAGACCCAACTCGGTATGCCGTCCGGTCCGGCAGCCTTCCGTGTGTTCACTCTGCGCAGTGATTCTCTGACCTCTGCGACTGATAGAGTGAGCACCTGATTTTCTGGGTGGCTGGGGATTTTTGTGGCTGGTTCAGTATTGTCCTTGTCGAAGCGCGCATAGAAATGATTTAGCTTGTCTGGCAGGGAGGCATCATGGACAGTGGGACCGCGATTAGACCTTTTGTAGTCTGTGATAGACTGAATGCCTTGCCACATTTGCCGGGGATCAGAGTTATTGTGAAAGTGGTCCTCTATTCATAGGGAATATTTATATTTGGCTGTTCTGATGCCCTTTTTGAGGTTGGATCTGGTTTCGCTGTAGGCCTCACAGTTACCTAACTTGAACGCTGCATCCCAGACTTTCAGCAGCTGCCGGACCTCACTGGTCACCCAGGGTTTCTGGTTTGGAAAGGTGTGGACTGATTTTTTTGTTGTGACACTCAGTGCAAAAGTTAATGTAGGCTAGTATGGCAGATGTCTGTTCATTAATGTCTATAGGGGAGCCATGGGTAGCTGAATGTGCAAAAATACTCCAGTCTGTGTTTTCAAAACAGTCCTGGAGTTCAGAGACTGCTCCTTCTGGCCAGACAGTGATTGTCTTTACTGCTGGCTTGACCCGTTTTATTAGGGGTTTGTAGGCTGGGACCAGGAACAGGCAGAGGTGGTCAGAATGCCCCAGGTGGGGGTAGGGAGTAGCTTTGTATGAGTCCTTAATGTTTGTATAGAGATGGTCCAGGGTGTTTTGTCCCCTAGTGGGGCAGGAGACATGCTGATGGAATTTGGGCAATACAGCCCTGAGGTTAGCCTGGTTAAAATCACCTATGATAAAGGCATTGTCCGGGTGTTTGGTCTGTTGTCTGCTGATGGCACATTGTAGCTGCTTAAATGCTACCTTAGCATTAGCATGTGGGGGGGATGTACACAGCAGCGATGGTAATGGCCGTTAGCTCCCTGGGCAAGTAAAAAGGCCTGCACTGAATCATAAGGAGCTCGAGATCAGCAGAGCAATGCCTTTCGATGATCTTTATATTGTTGCACAAAGAGTTATTGACATAAATACTCAAACCTCCTCCACAGATCTTGTCGGAGTCCGCTGTCCTGTCGGCACGGAAGGCTGTGCGGCCCGCTACCTCGACTGCTGAGTCGGCTACGTTGCTGTTGAGCCAAGTCTCCGTAAACATTAGCAGACAGCAGTTCTCCAGCCTTTTCTGAGAGGACAGCCAGAGTCTTATCTTGTCCATTTTGTTAGCTAACGATCGGACATTAGCCATGAAGATGCTGGGGAGGGAAACTTTGAAGGGAGCGCTACTTAGCTTAGCATGTAGCCCGCCTCGTTTCCCCCTCTTTTGTTTACGTTGCCGACGGAGGCAGCGTTTCCACTGCGAGGCCAGTGAGTGGATAATATCGATGGGGAAATTGTCCGTGATGGTGGAGGGAAGTGAGTAATCCGTTCTGAGGTTTAAAAGTTCCTGACGGCTGTAGAAGAGAGCATGACCTACACTTGTAAATAAACTTAAAACTAACATGTGAATAACAACAAAAACATAGCACTGAACAGGGAGCCGCAGTAGCCGCTGCGTCCAGCGCGCCGCCATCTTGGTAAAAGTTAAGTTATTAGTGTCACCTTTTCATAGAGTTAGTGTACATAACGTAACCTTTGCAGTGCACTTAGTTATTGTACTCTGATACATTACATAAGTTAGGTTATGGTCAGTGTTGGACAAAGTACACAACTCCATTACTTGAGTTAAAGTATAGATACTCATGGTCAAATATTACTCCAATACAAGTGCAAGTAGTTCAGTCAAATTTTTACTTGAGTTAAAGTCCTGGAGTACTTGCTTTTGAAAATACTTAAGTATTCAAAAGTAAAATTTCTTTTTAATGTCAGTGCAGTGTTGTATTGTTGCCACAATGCATTTACAGAACCTAATGACCCTGAAACAACCTACTGAATGCACGACTTGCTTGTAGAACCTGTACAATAAAAAGCTTGTAGAATATGCTACAAAGCCTATAGAAATGCCTATAGAAATGCAATTGAATCACCAAAAGTACAATCATTGTTGTTTTCTTTTTTTTTATGAGAACCTTCATAGAGATGTAGTGGAGTCAAACATACAATATTTGTCTTTCAAATACAGTGGAGTAAAAGTCATAAGTTTCCAAAACAATTAATACTCAAGTAAAGTACAGGTACTCAAACAAATGGACTTAAGTACAGTACTCAAGTAAATGTACTTTGTTACTGTCCACCCCTGGTTATGGTAGACACCCTCCAAGTTTGTTCACTTTGTATATGTGTTAGCATGCTGTTTGTTTGTTATATGTATGTTATGTGTGTGTAACTTAAATCACTTAGTCAAGCTAGTACAATAATGTAAAGTGATGTTTGTTTATTCTAGGAGCAGCTGAAAAGGGACTTTCTTCAGAGACTACTGACTAAAGTTTCCCAGGTCACGCAAAGACTGCCCCTGTATGTGGACTATATGTGGTTTGTAGTCAACCAGGAGATGGTTTTTTTTAGGTTGATGTCGGGCCAGGTTGAGATGCCACAGGATGTCATCAATGCTTTGACTGAGCTGTCAACACTTGTCAATATAGAGGACAACTCTAATCTGACCCCTAGCCAGGTGCCAGTGTTGCAAGGAAAAATGGAATGGCCAAAATATAACGTGTCTCTTCAGCAACTACGAAGTTTGATAGAAATGTCCCTACCAGTGTCATGCATTGCGAAAGTTCTGGGTGTATCTGAGAGAACAGTGAAACTGCATGCACGATAATGGCCATTCCATAATGCAGTCCTACAGTAACCTAACTGATGAACAACTGGACAGTTTGGTGCGGTCACCAAATTGGGGAATCTTCATTTAAGGGAAGGAATACATTCGGTTTTAGCCATGTTTCACATAACCCAATCATACCAAAACTATATGTTGAACATACAACTACAGAACTGGAGGCTTCAATTTGATTAAGTGAGTGGAGGAGCCAATGATCGAATAAAATCCACCAAGGGGTTGTTACGTTGTTAATTATTAAGTTAAAAGATGAAAGATGAAAGTTAAAAGCAAGCAGGGCAACAGACGAACAAACCATCAGCTGGGAACCGATAGTGTGAAGGGAAGGTCAGGATGACCTTTGGTGCTTGGTACCCTAAAAGTGAACCATGCACTTGTTATCTAGAAACACAATAGTTCCTTAATTCCATGATTTTACTTTTTTGACTGAATAATACTTAAGCCGTGAAATGAGTTTGCAATACTAAGATGGCGGCTGCTGTGTTTCTCTGAACTTGTGGCTAGTTTTCTATCTAAAAGTAATCTAAGGAATTCTGCCTAGAACTCAGAATTTCTGTTGCTGATTGAATAAACAAGAGTTTAACCAACTCTCTACAGCAAAAATTGTGGACATTACTAGTATTTTGTGGAGGTTTCTGGCTCTATCCTGCTGACCTCTGGGCCTAGTAGCCTTTGAAGGCTGATGACAAAACCATGCCATGGAATTTAATTTAAAACCCTGGGTTTACGCCCTAGCAGCTTTTGCAAAGGGCCAGATGTTGGATGTTCAGTCACCCCACTAAGCATGCACATGCACACACAAAACACCACAGAAAGATTGCCAGTAATTTAGCACAGCACAGCCTCATAGTTATTTTCATTCTACACTATACAGAATGGATGATTAAAGCATTTTTAGCTTCTTACACTATTTATTAATTCCGTAACCGCTTCACATACATGGCATAACAAGCCCCACCATCTACATCTATCATTGGTAACCATGGAAACAGCCAGCTACTCTTCACAAGTGCTCCACTCTTAAAAAAGTCCGTATGGAAATGAGCACCACATAACAATACTATTGTTACTTTCTTTTCTTTTGAAGTGTGATCCCTTATTCAACAGTCTAACTTCAGTAATATTGAATAACTGTATACGTCATTGCCTTTGTATCCTCTGTTAACAGCAAGCAATATTATCAAATAAAAAATGTTTTCCTTATCAATGTGGAAAATAAAATCTTCTCCCAGTGACATTTCAAAAAAATAAAGATTTCACAATATTATACAACATTTTAATTTTAACACCCCCCCTTTTTTTCTTCTTTTCAGTGTCCTTGTTTCACATCTTATAGTGCTTCAGGTATCTTGGTCTAACAACTGCTCGACCATATCTGGTAGTTACTCTGTTGTGTGTCACCCATAACTCTGTCAGGGGTTGCAACAGTCTATGGTGTTGTGTGAGCTTCAACAGTCCCTGTTCGGTTTGACACACTGGGTCCTGTACCCTGGTCCTGTCTATGGTGACGTCTATTCCTCGGGAGAACAATGCCAGTGTCAAGCTGTACTGCGTAGGACCTGTGGTCCACAGGATTCACCACTGTTGCCTTTCTCCAGACCATGTGGGGTTCAAAAGGCTGTATTCTAACATGGTCTCCCCATTTCAGAGTGTCCATGTCCTTGGCTGTCCTGTTGAAGTATTTGGCTTGTCTCATTCTGCTGTCCATCTGTTCTTGTGTTGTATGTTTCACCTCTGGCTTCAGAAGACTACCCCTTATTGGTAGTAGGGTTCTTGTTCTCCTACTCAGCAGTCTCTGAGCTGGGCATGTATTTAGCCCTTGAGTTGGTGTGTTGCGGTGATCCAACACAGACAGGTATGGGTCCTCTCCTGCCGCCTTGGCTTTCATCATCAGTCATTTTGCTGTTTTCACAGCAGACTCCGCCTTCCCGTTGCTTTGCAGGTATCCAGGAGATAAAGTTTTGTGCTGGAACTCCCACAGCTGACGGAAACGCTGGAACTCTTGGGGCATGTACTGTGGCCCATTATCTGAAACAACTACATCTGGGATACCTTGAAGGGCAAAGTGAGCCTTCAGCTTCTTTATCACAGTACTTGCTTTTGTATCTGGCAAGTAGTCAATTTCCCAAAAGTTGGAACAGTAATCAACTGTAATGAGATAGACTTTGTTGTCATGCATAAACAAATCCGTACCAACCTTGGCCCATGGTCTACTTGGTACCTCGTGTTGATGTAATGTCTCATTTTGTTGTTTTGTATCAACTGATCTGCAAATGTCACATTTTGCTATGAATGTCATAATATGTTCATTCATTCCCTGCCAGTAGACACATTCTCTCGTGTGCCTGAGGCATCCCTCCACCCCCAGGTGAGTGGAGTGAATACGGCGGGTGAGCTCACCTCGGAGTGTATCTGGGATGGCAACTCTCGCTCCTCTGAAGATGATTCCATTCTGAACACTCAATTCCTCTTGGAATGAGTAGTAGTGCATGATATCCATCGGTGTGTCTTTCTTATTTTGTGACCATCCCCTTTGAATGGTCTTGCTTAGTATCTGTAGCACACTTGATAAGAATGACACTTACAAGGGCTGGTGTTTTTGTTGTTTTACTCCATCTGTCAAATAGACATTACAGAGGACACGTTTTCAGAGCATGGCTAACTATACGAACGGCAACACTCATCTCACGACTCTACCCGAATGCCCCAGAGTGCACCGCGGGAGCCAGCACTACGTCACACAGGCTAGAAGCAATTAACCTGCAGTGCCCTCCTGTGGCGAGAACCGGCTATCACAACAACACAGCAGACAATTCTCCTCTTTACTAGTAGTGAGTGGTCAATGAAGGTAAGTATATAAAATAAAAAATAGATGGGGGGCTACTAAATCCCAAGTACCCCACACTCTCCCCTCAAAAAGATAATGGCGTCCCGACATAACAAATCTACCAGTCCACATTGCATAACTTTTCATTGAAAAGATAGGTTATTACTAAGCAGGAGTCAATCTGGATACTGTACTGTAATCAGTCATAACATATAACACACATCTCCTATTAATGGTATATGTTTGCAGTAAATAATGTGCACTTGAATCCACTGCTTCGTCCGTCTTGAGGCCGGGGAGCTATAGTATCTGACTAAAAGCAAATAACTTTGTAATAGTAATATCCCTGGTGGTAACAGGTGTGTTCTAAAACACCAATGCTACAGTCACTCTATGTCTGGTGATCACAGGACAACTAAAATCACATAGCTATAACAATTGTAACATGTCAAAAGTTTTTTTTTTGGGGTTTTTTTTAAAAAAAAATATGTTTTTTTTCATTTATTTATTTATACTGACTTGTCTGATTTGCTTATCTACCAGACACACTAGGCTGCCCTAGTCTGTGATAAGTAAACACTGGTGTAGGTTTTCTATTTCTCAAAGGATATGCTTTTTCTCTGGCAGGCTGCACAGCTTCCCCTGGAGGAGGCTGCAAGGCATCTTCTGGTGGAGGCTGCAAGGCATCTTCCGGGCTCTTGTCGTCATCGGGCTCATCCTCTTCTTCAGCTCCAGATGTCTCGCCATTCTCTGACACTGTCCCATTGTCCTCTATTGTTGCAGGCTGCTCCGCAAAATCCTCTTCATCTTGACCGTCTCTTTCCTCCGGATAGAACTCCAAGGCGTCTGGGCTCAGCTGACTCTGGATCCGCTCACTGGCTCTGACTGTTGGTCGTCCCACGATGCATCTCCAGTTATCCTCATCATCTGAGTCACTGTCCTGTTCCTGGTTCCACTGCATTTGTCTGTCTGTCTTCTTTCTCTCCCGTCTAGGTTTCACAGGTAAGTCCTCTTCTCTTGGTTCCACCGGCAGGAAGTCGCATGGCAGAAGAAGGTTCCTATGCATGATTCTGGTTCGTCCTTTTCCATTCTCCGGCTTCAGCTCATGCACAGGGCTGTCGGCGTGCTTCCTCTGTGTTACTACATGCACCTGGTCCTCCCAGAATGGTCTTAATTTCCCCGGTCCTCCTTTCTCGTTCAGGTTGCGGATGAGAACCCTGCATCCGGGATACAGCTCTGTCCCGTGGGCCTTTTTGTCGTATAGTGTTTTGTTTCTGGCCCCCTCCTTCCGTGCTGTCTCTGATGCTAGGCGATAGGCGTCATTCATGCGGGCCTTCCACTTCTCTGCATATTCTTGATGGGATAGTGCCTGGTCCTTTGCTCTAAGGCCAAACATCAGGTCAATGGGAAGTCTTGGATTTCTGCCGAACAGCAGATAGTAAGGTGCAAATCCGGTCGCTTCATTTCGGGTGCAGTTGTATGCATGTATCACCTTTGGGAGTGACGCTTTCCAATCCGTTTTCGCAACCGCTGGCAGGTTTCTCAGCATCGCCAGAACCGTTCTGTTGAAACGCTCGACCTGACCATTTCCTTGCGGGTGATACGGTGTTGTGTGAGAACCCCTGACTCCACTGTACTCCTGCAGCTTGGCGAAGAGCTTATTGTCAAACTCCTTCCCTTGGTCATGGTGCAGCGTCGCCGGGAAACCAAATCTCAGCACAAAGTCCCCGAATACCTTCTCTGCGGCGGTCTTGGCAGCTTTGTTTCTGCATGCATAGGCTTGAACAAAACGGGTAAAGTGGTCCATAACCACCAGTATATACTCGTACCCTCCCTTACACTTCTCTAAGTGTAAGAAGTCAATGGAGACCATCTCAAATGGGTGTGTGGTCACGATGTTGGTGAGAGGGGCTCTGGTTGGTTTGTTGGGGCGCTTGGTCTTCAGGCAGCTACACACCTGTGTGATGTAATGTTCCACATCTTTCTGCATGTGAGGCCAATAGAAACGGTCCCTCAACAGGTGCAACACCCTCTCCACGCCTAGATGGCCCAGGTCTCTGTGCAATTCTTTATACACCAGCTCATGGAACTTTTTCGGCAGGACTAGCTGAGTTCGGGTAGCTGTTTTCCGGCGCAGGATGCCATCATCATCAAGGCACAGCCGATGCTTCTCTCTCATGAGTGTCGCAAGACCCCTGCTCGCACACTGTGTTTTTCCCCGAGGCCACTGATTGGAGGTTATGTACTTCAGCACCTCACCAATGACAGCATCCTCCCTCTGGGCGTCTCTCACCGTCTGACTGGGTATCTCTGCCACAGGTGATGTATGTTCCTTCTCAAACTCGGCTAGTGCTGTGGCTATGGTTACCGGACACATCCAAGGCTCAGCTCTCTCCAGCTGTACTGACAGCGCCTGGGTCACACTGTTCATGACCTCGGGGTGTACTTCTTGTGAACAGATCTGCATGTACTGCTCCATCGGCATGCGTGAGAGGCCATCTGCGTCCCCATTGGCTCGTCCAGGCCGGTACTTGATAGAGAACTGGAAATCGGCTAACTCTGCTACCCACCTGTGGGTGGTCGCATTCAGTTTGGCTGTCGTGAGCACATAGGTGAGGGGATTATTGTCTGTGTAGACAGTGAATGATGGAGCGTGGTAGAGGTAATCTCTAAATCTCTCACATATGGCCCATTTCATCGCGAGGAACTCCAACTTCCCTGAGTGGAGATGGTAGTTCTTCTCAGGAGTTGTCAGTGTCCTAGACCCGTACGCGATGACTGCCAGCCCACCCTGTGACTGTCTTTGATAGAATACTGCCCCGAGGCCCTCTCGTGACGCGTCGCAGTGAAGGTGGCTGGATGAGGAATTCAATCAACTGACAGAGGACCTGTTGGTGTTCAGCTGTCCACTTAACTGGGTGGGAGGAGGGCAGATGGTCTCGGGAGCCCTTCCTCCCCTTGTCCTTTCTCTTTTGTTTGAGCTTCCCCGCTGCTGTCTTCTCTGGGGTGAGGAGGTCATAGAGAGGCCTTGCGATTCGGGAGAAGTTAGGTATGTAGGGCCGGTAATACGAGATGAATCCCAGCATCTTCCTGAGCTCTCCGATGGTCGTAGGTTCTCTCTCCTTCAGTGCCTGGACCGGGGCCACATCAGCGGGGTCCATTGTGTATCCATCCTTGGTCACAAGCCTTCCCAGGAACCTTACTTGGTTTTTGAAGAGTTCACATTTTCTTGCCGTCAGCTTGATTCCATGGCTTCTGTAGCGGTGCAGTACTCTTCTCAGGTGCTGGAGGTGATCGTCGAATGTGGTTGAGTGGACCAGGTTGTCATCTAAATACGGCTGACAAATGTCGTCCCTCAGCCCAATCAAACATTCCTCCATGGACCACTGGAACTCTGCTGGTGCTGAGGACAGTCCGAAGGGAATTCTCACCCATTCATATAATCCCCACGGGGTGATGAATGCAGTGAGTGGGCTGCTGGACTCCTCAAGAAACCCCTGGTGATATGCCTTCCCCTGATCCAAGACAGAAAACCAGGCACTCCCCTTCAGGCTGTCGAGCATATCCTGGATGCGTGGTATTGGATGGCGGTCTGGGATGGACCTCTTGTTCGGTAGTCACAGCAGAGGCGGAGGCTCCCATCCTTTTTCCGCACACACACGATTGGGCTTGAGTAGGGTGATTTTGACTTAGCTATCCAGCCTCTGTTCAGTAAATCCTCAAGGTATTCCTTCACTTCTTTATGAAGAGGCTTTGGGACTGATGTGTATGTCCGCTTCACCGGTGTGGTGTCACTCAGGCGGATCTTGAGCTGGAGTGATGGAATAGTCCCCACATCATGGTCATCGCGTGCGAACACACTACTCTCCTCCCGCAGTAGCTCTCTCACCTGCAGTTGTTGTTCAGGTGTCAGGTGGTTCAGAGGGACAGGCGGGTCCCATAGATCTTCCTCCTGGTGTTCCGTCTTGACATCACCTGGCCCTTTCAGCTTTGTTGTGTCTCTAATCACAGGTCTTCGTTCTGTACCTGTTGTGGAGGTCCCTGGGATGACTGGGTTCACTGTACTAGTCCCATCCACATCCAACGGCTTCACGGCGGCAGGGTAGATGGCTTTAGTTCTTTGGGTCTGCCCCAGGGGAGTCCGTGGCGGCAGTGTGATGTCATGAGCTGTGACGTTAGTCACTGGGACAGCGATGCGTGACCAGGTTCCCTTCTGTAAACATACAATGTTTTCATCCACCTTCAGGCCCTCTGGCCACTTTGGGTTCACATTAGGCTCAAAGAGGACGTTCTGGTCTGCTTGGAGGGGCCCTGCTCTAACACCACACTTAACAGTCTTTGTCTGGCCCGCCGGAATAGTCATGCTTTCTCGGCCCACTTTAACCATCCCCTCACCTTCCATATCATCTCGGCTCTTTATCAGCTTCACGAGGACTTCAGCCTTCTTGTAGTCAACCGCGAACGCAATGCTTAGTGCCTTTGTGATTACACTTGATGGCTGTCCAGCTCCAGACTCTAACAGGTGTTCAATTACATTGTAACCGATGATCGGTTCTTCTGCGGTGCCCTGGTGTGTGGTTACTAGTATTGGCACAGTGAGTTCCATTGGTGGGGTCTGAGTGGTGCTATTCGGTGCTAACTGGACACTCACTTCCACCCATCCAGAGAAAGGAATGGTTGTCTGGTTTGCTGCTTTACCAGTAAGGGTGCCAGGGCCAAGGATCTCTTCTGTGCTTCTCACCTTGGTGTGTGGGAGATGTTTTCTCCTCCATTCTTCACTGATTAGGCAGACCTGCGACCCGGTATCCCACAATGCCTGTGTGGCTACACCATCAATGTAACAGTTTATCATGTATTTCTTTCCAATTAGGTTCAGCAGCTGTGACTGGCGTTTTGAGGAGATATGACTCACTGTGGGTGCTTGCTGTTCCCGCCCTGCCTCGTCTCGCTGTCGGGCAGACACTCTGGCTTCTAGTAGCTGAATACTGTCGTCGATGAGCTTGCTGGTGACAGTACAGCTAGATGTGTCTACCTGCTCCGATTTTTCAGGCCTCTGAGCTCTACACCCTCTTGAAAGATGGCCACTCTGTCCGCATTTGAAACAGTGGTTGCACTGGTCGCCCCTTTCACTGTCTTGACAGGCTTTGCATCCGCGCTTCCTCACAGGCTGCTGCTGACGAGAAGGTCTTTGGCCAGAGGAGTGGTTCATGGCTTTTCTCATCTGTTCCATTTCTCCTTTCAGCTGTTGGATTATCTCGTAGAACGCAGACTCGTTTTGGTTCCCTGCCTGTGTCTTAAGGGCTTTCACACTCGCGGATGTTGATGGCGACGACTCCTGACCCCCGACCACTGCAGCTTCCACTCCTAGATACTGATGTGCCTCAGCTCGCACTTCCCGCACTCTGGTTTCCTTACTGTGGGAGCTCTTCTTGAATTTCCGCTGTCTCTCTGACTCGAAACTTGCGGCCTCTATCATCTTAACAATGAGAACATCATCAGTAGTTGCTTGATCATCGAGATAGCTCTTGAGCTGATATTTTACCTGGTCATTCACTAGCCCAGTTCCCACAGCTCTTAGGAACTTCTTCTGTATCAGTTCAGGGCTGTATTGTTCATCAGAGCCAGGCTCTCTCGCTGCTGCTAAGAGTCTCTCTTTACATGCTATGGCTCGGAACAGGAAGTTCTGTGGTGACTCCTGACTGTCCTGTGTGATGTTGATTAGTCGGTGATATAGGTCCACAGAGCTATCCTCTTTGAAATGGCCTTTCAGAATGGTCCTCAGCTGAGGGAGGGTGAGTTCGGTTTTGATCTCTAACAAGTCACGGAGAGTCAGCCCAGGGCTGATGGCTCGGATTACAGCCTCTATTATCTCCAACTCGCTGTGGCCTTTTCTCACCCCCATATCAATCTGATGCGTAAGATTTATATAAGACAACTTGTCTATCTGCCCCCGTTCTCCTATTTGGCCATTTATCTTAAAGTCTCTGCGTATGGTCACTTCAGGGGGTTGGATTACTGACGGGATTGGGTTTGAAGGTTGACTAGGTCTACTGGGTTCTTTAAGACTTAGTTTTTCACTGAGGCGTGATATCTCTTCCTCAAGCGCTTTTGTGGATGCAGTAAAGCTGGACTGTAAGGCCTGATATTGTTCATGTAAGCTTGCCAATTCAGCAGCATCCTTGTTAGTACTGTCTGCACCTGCACCAGTATGTGACTCCGCCCCTCTCTGCTTCATTTCACTAGAGAGGTCCACTAGTCTGGACAGAAACTGACGTGCTACCTCTTCATCCTCCTTCTCAATTGCTTCATCCACAGTTTCACTAATAAGTCTGATCAGCGCATGCCTCTTTGTCTGGTTTTCAGTGGGGACTTTAGCAATAACACACACCTCTTTTAACTGGTCCAGCCCTAACTGCAGGAGGGTCTCACTCAGCCTGTCTTGCAGTTGCTCAAGCTCCAGTTCCATTGTTGGTCACGTGTTCTCACTCCGCTCCCCACTTCTTCTCCTGACAATGGTGGCAATGGCGCTGATCCCGGGTTTCGGCACCAATATTTGTAGCACACTTGATAAGAATGACACTTACAAGGGCTGGTGTTTTTGTTGTTTTACTCCATCTGTCAAATAGACATTACAGAGGACACGTTTTCAGAGCATGGCTAACTATACGAACGGCAACACTCATCTCACGACTCTACCCGAATGCCCCAGAGTGCACCGCGGGAGCCAGCACTACGTCACACAGGCTAGAAGCAATTAACCTGCAGTGCCCTCCTGTGGCGAGAACCGGCTATCACAACAACACAGCAGACAATTCTCCTCTTTACTAGTAGTGAGTGGTCAATGAAGGTAAGTATATAAAATAAAAAATAGATGGGGGGCTACTAAATCCCAAGTACCCCACACATCTGTAGTATTTTGTCTTCTCGGGTAGCAGAGCGGATTGTGCTTAGTCTCTCTTCTGAGATAGGTAGGTAATCCATCATGTTGACTGTCTTGATCTCAGCTTCCACTGACCCTGTAGTTGAGCTCTCTGGCAAGTATGCTCTGCTCAAGGTATCTGCAAGTAACATGTCACGTTCAGGGACATAGGTCACATCTATGTCATATCTCTGAAGCCTGAGCAATGCTCTTTGGAGTCTCTTTGGTGTGCTGAACAGTGGCTTCTTGACGATGTTCTGTAAAGGCTTATGGTCGCTCAGTACTGTCACTTTCTGGCCATAAGTATATTGATGGAATTTCTCCATGCCAAATACAATAGCCAGACATTCTTTTTCGATTTAGGCATAGCCCCTTTCCATCTGTGTCAGTGCTCTGCTCCCAAATGCTACAGGTTCCCCTTTTTGTGGCAGTGCTACTTCTAGTCCCATTTCTGATGCATCACACTGCAATGTCAGTTCCTCTTTCGGGTCATAGTACTTCAGTACTGGTGCTTTGGCTATATTGTCCTTGAGCCTTCAAAATGCCACCTCATGCATTTCTGTCCAATCCCACATATTTTCTGTGTGTGAGAGCTGTCTCGGTATCTGGCAGTCATCAGATAAGTGTTGGAAAAATTTAGAAAGATAATTTACCATGCAAACAAGTCTCTGTATGCCTTTCACATCTGTTGGTCTCGGCATGTCTCTCACTGCGCGAACCGTATCGGGGTCGATTTTCAGTCTATCAGCTGTCAGCATGTGTCTGATGTATGGTACTTCATGTCGTCTCAGTCTGAACTTGTGTGCATATTCAGTTTTATGTTCTTTTCCCTGCATCTGTTTAGGAACTGTTTCACTTTCTCATCGTGGTCTTTGTTGGTCATCTCTTGTGTATCACCTTCTCCTGTGATCAATATGTCTTCGGCTATGATGTATATGCCTGGCAGCCCCTCCAGTGCTTGTGTCAACTTCTGCTGGAAAATCTCAGGAGCTGGGCTGATTCCCATAGGCATCCTAAACCACCGAAATCTGCCAAACAGTGTGGTAAATGTAGTCAGCTAGCTTGACTCCTCCTCCAGTTTGACATGCCAAAATCCATGTTTGACATCACAAACTGTAAACACCTTCACTCTAGAGAGGTCTGGGGGGATGTCATCAATGGTGGGAAGGAGAAAATGACTGTGCTTTAATATCTTGTTCAGTGGTCTTGGGTTGATGCAAATCCTTGGCTTCCCATTAGGTTTCTGCACAGTGACCAGACTACTGATCCACTCCGTGCTTTTCTTCACAGGTGTGATGATCTCTCTCCTTTGACGATCTTTTAGTTCTTCCTTCAGTGGAGTCATCATGGCAACCAGGACTCGCCATTTGGGATGTTTCACTGGCTCCACCCTCTCAACGATCTCGATCCTGTACTCTCCTTCCAGGCGGACATCACCTGTGAACACATCTTCAAACTCCTTTATTTGTTCCATGGTTAATTCACACTGAGATGGTTCCACTTCAGTTACAATACTGTTGATAGCTAGTATGTTGTCATACTGTACTTTGATTAGTTTCATAGCTTCACTTGCTCTCCTGCTAAGCAGTGGCAGTCTACTATAGTCCTTATTCACCACAACAAACTCATCTATGCGAAACTGGAAAAACCATCCCTCAACAGAGGAGGAGGTCTGCGACACCACATATCTCCCACTTACAATGCCGTCCTTTCATCATCTCTACCCAGGAGACTCAAGAAGCCTAGCCTCCAAGAACAACAGTCGGTCACTAACGGCTCCAAAACGACTCTCATGACCACTGAATAATGAAGTCGAAACTAACACCCTCAACGACCGTCGCTGCTAAACAAATGCAAATCAATAGCTCCGATGGCGACGGGCGCGGCTGGACATCGGAGCTTAGGTGAGCCACGCATATCAATAGCTCCGATAACGACGGGCGCGGCCAAACATCGGTACACAAAAGAGCCACTCATATCTATGGCTCTGTTAGCGACAGGCGTTGGTAAACATCGGATCACAAAGAGCCACGCATATCAATAGCTCTGACAACGACTCCTAGAGGATAAATGCTGGATCTCATCACCAGCCAGTCAGACTAGCTTGATCTAGTCAGAAAGGCACGAACTGAGGAAGCCTCTTGGATGAGAGGCGAAACGTCTTCACGGATATATACCAAGTCCAGTTGCACTTGATTCTGGATAACCATGACCTGGATGAATGAGAACATTCACTGACTTCTTTATTACTTTTTTTTGCAGTGCTTTCCAAAGGCTGGACATTTGGTCTTGTTCCTTTCACGTGTCTTCCCACATAACATGCATGACAGGGTGTCCATGTTTTTATTCTGCCTTGCTGCCTGTTTCATCATGTGTAGTTTTCCCACTATATTTCCTTCAATTGTTTTGCCATTTTCACGTGACAACTCTGTAGCTCTGCACAACTGTAGACACGTGTCCAATGTCAGCTTTTCCTCTCTAAGTAATTTCTCTCTCAGCCCCGTGTTGTTATTGCCACATACTATTCTATAACGTATGAATGAGTTCTTTATTTCTCCAAGGTTGCATTTGCTGGCTAACACTCTGAGATCAGTTACATATGTATCTATGTTTTCATCTGTTTCTTGATTTCTCATGAAGAAGTGATATCTTTCTACTGTCTCATTTACCGGAGGGTTGCAATGTTCATCAAATTTTGCAATCATGCCACTGAGTTTTCTCCTGGCCGAAGTCACATCACTCATCAAAATTTCACAAAGTTCCCTACCGATCTCTCCAGTAAGGTAGTAGAAGAGTTTCACTTTTACCTCTTCTGCTGCATCAGACAAAGAAACATCCATGTAGAGTGTAAACTCCTCCTTCCACGATTTCCATGACTTCACTAGGTTGCCAGAGTCCAAACACAATGTCGGCGGACGTTTTAAACCTTCCATCTTTCTCTTCAGCTACCACGATTTGCCTGTTAGCCGGATCGCTAGCTAGTTAGCTGCACAGTAAAGGTTTGTTTTTCTGCTTTCGCGATTTCCCTGTTAGCCGGGCTGATATGCTTAAGCGCGGGGACGCGCTTAAGCATATCAGCTCGTTCACGCCTCAGGGCGCATACGTTTACGATGGCCTTACGGTCGCCCCATCCCACTTCTGACACCAATGTAGCGAATTCGGGGGAGACATCCCTAACCGCTCGACTAAAGGGTTAGCGATGACTCTTGCGGTTCGGGCGATACGGGTTCGCTTCCCGGCCGCGGCAGTTCCTGTGGTTGCGTTGTCCCCCGAATTCGCTACAATACTATTGTAACCGGTTATTTTCTTGCCCGGTGCGGGATTCGATACGGGATGTACTGCACCACAAGGCGACATAACTAACCGCTCGGCTAAAGGGTCAGACCCGTTAACTAGGGACTAACGTGTCGTATTAGTAGTTTACACTATTGTTAGTTATGACAAACGCAGATAAACCAGAGCTTGAAGATCCAGTATAATCCAAGTAAAGTTTTTTTTAAATGCTGCAGCTTAATGGATATTTCATTATATTTTTTCCCACTACACCGCACAACTGCTGCCATGGGCTATGCATCGCAAATTGTGGTCACTCATTAATTCACTCATGGACGACCTGAGAGGGACGTTTAGTATGGACGTTAAATAGGACGTGCTCGCAACTCGCATCAGGTGTGCTGTGGGTCTGTTTTGAGTTGGACAGTATTTTATTATTGAAATAATTTTTTTTGGTTTTGTATAAGAGTTGAGAGTGAAAACTACACGGATATATCTGCAGAGCAAAGCCACCTTGGAGATGGGTCATTTGTTGCATTCTGCCACTTCCTGTCAGACTTTTTCTCTTCTATCAGCCTGTTCAGTCTGCTGCTCCAGAGAAATTATGCAATCCTACCTCAGCTAAGGGAGACAGAGAGAAAAGAGGGCCAGGGGTGAAATATATTGTTTGCATCTTCCCCTTAAAGCCTAATTTATGCTCCCTTTACGCACGTAAATGGATACGTCCGTTTCAAATGTTCTAAACATCACTGCCCACATACTTCCCATCCGTGTTTTACGTTGGCATGGTTGTTAATCAATACATCCACTAGAGGGCAGTTCAGAGTTGTTGTGGGCTCGAACAAATCGGTCCCGCACAGACCTCCACTTCTCCATCGCTGCCGTCCAACTCACTCCCAATTCACGCCCAGTCTCCTCCCAACTGTTCTTTAGCAGTTGTTTGTCTCTGTGCCCAGGCAAGGTAACATCATAAATATGTTTGTAACTACGTACTAACTCGCACAGCCTTTCCTCAAAAAGTTCCGCCATTTCTTAATCTTTGTTGTGTGTTGCTGGCTGGTCGCGCGTAAGCTATTAATTATGCTGCGCAACACTGCCCCCACGATTTCCTGTGATATTTCCGGTGGTATTGCTCCGTTGTACGGATCCGCAAGCTCCCAGAAAACGTGCATAAATACGGACAAAATGAACGCAGAGTATGGGCGGAAGGCTCCGTCCGTATACGTATTTAACGTTGAGCATAAATGAGCTCTAATATGTTTCTTATGTGCTAGTAAGAAAACAACCGTGTCTTCCCAGCTGTTAGTGACATTGATAGTCTAATAATATTGTCTAAGTCTAATAACATAATATTGTTGTAGATATTGTTGTAGCATTAAATGTTCTGGGAAGGAAAATGTGTCTGAATCTGAAGATAAAGTGAGAAAACTATTCAGTGAACAACTACAACTGGATCATTTGAAAATAGAGTTGGATTTGGCTCATAGGACTGGAAAGTCAATGTCATCATCAGAAAAGGCCCGACCCATTGTAAGTAGATTTCTGTGGTTGAAGGACAAACGTGCTGTTCTGGATAAAGCTAAAAAAGCTGAAGGACTCAGGCATCTTTATTAATGAGGACTTCCCTGAAGCCATCTGGCAAAGAAGGAAAGAACTACTCCCAGCAATGAAGGCAGCTCGATAGAGAGGTGACATTGCATGTTGTAGATACGACCAACTTAATGTCCATCCACCTACCCAAAACCCACCAAAACAAAGGAGGTCAAAGCTCAGATTTTGGCTCATTAGTCTCCACCATTAGGCATTTATACAGTTATTTGATTATTTAACCACACATCTTCAGGACATTATTCTTTACACACACTATGGACTACAAAAAATCTGATTTTGAAGGCCACATCTTTAAGCCCTTTGATCCTTCTACAATTGACTCTTGAGATTTTTATGCTGACCCTATTTTTTTTCATCAGTTGATGCCTCTAACCTCTGTAGTTTTTATAATGAAACCTAGTTTAATGACTTATGTGTTTTTGTGCCTCCTAATATATTCTCTACTTTTCGTCTGAATATAAGAAGTCTTTCCAGCAACTATGACAAATTCATTCATTATTTATCTTCACGCAAACATGATTTTTATGTTATTGCTTTATCAGAAACACGACTTACTGAGGACTTTAGCGAAATCTTTAAATTACCGAAATACAATTTGGTTCATTATGTAAGAGAGAACAGGTCTGGAGGTGGATTATCTTTATGCATGGTGACTATGACTTTAAAATTAGGGATGATCTCTCTCTGAAATCAGATAGGGCTGAGGTGGAATCTGTTTTTATAGAGCCCTCTGATGGAAAGAATGTTATTGTTGGTGTTATTTATTGCCCACCTGACTCTGTCATCAAAGATTTTAATGAAAGTTCTTGATGTTATTTTGACCAAATAAACAATGAGGACAAACTCTTACATTTTAGGAGATTTCAATATAAGCCCCTTTGAAAATAAATCAGATACCCTTACTGGCCTTTTCCTCAATGTTTTTTATTCTAGTTTTTTCCTCTTATTTGTAAATCTACACAAGTTAAAGAAAATTCAGCAACTTTGATTGACATCTTAACTGACTCCTTCAGCAAAGGAATGAAATCTGAGGTCTTGTAATCAGACTTGACAGAACCTTTTCCCTTATTCATGTACTCTTTAATCAAGGTTAATAGAGCTAAACATAACAAGAAAATAATACACAAAAAACATATATGAGCAAGTCAAATATTTCAAAATTTAAAGACACACTTGCAGGTATTTCATGGGATGATATGTGAGGAAAATAATGATGATTTTGCATATCAAGATTTTATGAAAGTTAATACCTTAGTTTCATTGAATGTTTTCCAATTGGCAGTCCTACCAAGAAATACATTCAGGACTTCAATAAGCCTTGGTTTACAGTTGATGTACTGAAGCTGTTGACGGAAAAGAATAAACTACAGAAAATATGTCTCAAATCCTACTCCTTTTATCCATGTTGTTTATAAAGCCTATGGAAATAGGTATATTCATTCTATTAGATCTGCAAAAAAGAAATATTTCAGTAAAGAAAATAAGTGTTCAAGAGATAGTATTTAAACTATGTGGAAAGTAATAACTCAGTTGTTGCAAAGAAAAAAAAGGCTACCCCAAAGCTACCTTCAGTCTTTTTTGATTGTGAAATTTCTTTCAACAATCCATTTGATATAGCTCAAAAATCTAATGGATATTTTGTTAACATTGGTTATGAATTAGCTAACAAAATATCTGCTTGTCATGGTAATCCACTGGCTTTCATTTCAAGAAAAATTCCAGGTATCTCTTCTTTTAAGCCTCCCTGATATCTTAGAAATAAATGACATAATTGATGAACGAAAAACATCTTCAGCTGGTCATGTTTCTGCATTCCTTGTCAAACAGGTGAAACAGTCAATATAGCCACCTGCTCACATCTTTTCACTGACTTTGAAAACAGGCATTGTGCCAGAGGATTTGAAAGTTGCCAGAGTTTTTCCTCTGTTTACAGCAGATGATCCATGTTGTTTTAACAACTACAGACCCATACCTATTGTGCCACTTTTTTAAAAAAATATACAGAAAAATACAAATGGGTTCTTTTTCATCTAGATTCTAATTCAATTCCATACAAACACAAGTATGGTTTCCAGAAAAATCACTCCACCTACATGGCTCTGCTTCACCTGACTGATGAAGTTGCCTCTGCACTTGATAATAATTAATTTACTTGTATTTTCATAGACCTTTCAAAGGCTTTTGATACAGTTAACTGTCATATTTTGTTGGAAAAGTTGCATGAATGTGGTTTCCAACATATTACATACAAATGGTTAAAAAAAAAAGGTCCCCAACAGAAAACAGTTTGTCTGTGTTGAGGGTTGCTATTCCAACAAAGCCAAGACTCCTCTGGGGGGTTCCACAGGGGTCCATTCTTGGATCATTATTATTTTTTATCTATATCAATTATTTGTCTAATGTCTCAAATAGCCTTTCTCCAATAATGTTTGTAGATAGCACTACCAACATTCTCCAAACAAACAGAAATTTGAATGAGGGTTAAAATTTCAGATCGCGCATTAAAGATGTTAATGTTTTAACTGCCTATACAGTGCATCCGGAAAGTATTTACACCCCTTCACTTTCCCCACATTTTTTATGTTATTGCGTTATTCAAAAATGGATTAAATTCCTTTTTTTCTCTCATCAATCTACATACAATACCCCATAATGACAAAGTGAAAAAGGTTTTGTAGAAATTTTTGCAAATTTATTAAAAATAAAAAACTGAAATATTTCATGTACATAAGTATTCACACCTTTTACTCAGTACTTGGTTGAGGCACCCTTGGCAGCGATTACAGCCTCAAGTCTTCTTGAGTATGAAGCTACAAGCTTGGCACACCTATATTTGGGGTATTTCTGCCATTCTTCTCTGCAGATCCTCTCGAGCTCTGTAAGGTTAGATGGGGAGCGTCGCTGCACAGCTATTTTCAGGTCTTTCCAGAGATGTTCAATGGGGTTCAAGTCCTCTGGCAGGGCCACTCAAGGACATTCACAGACTTGTCCTGAAGCCAATCCTTCGTTGTCTTGGCTGTGTGCTTAGGGTCGTTGTTGTGTTGAAAGGTAAACCTTCGCCCCAGTCTGAGGTCCTGAGCGCTCTGGAGCAGGTTTTCATCAAGGATCTCTCTGTACTTTGCTCCATTCATCTTTCCCTTGATCCTGACTAGCCTCCCAGTTCCTGCCGCCAAAAAACATCCCCACAGCATGATGCTGCCACCACCATGCTTCACTGTACGGATGGTATTAGCAAGGTGATGAGAGGTGCCTGGTTTCCTCCAGACGTGACGTTTGGCATTCAGGCCAAAGAGTTCAATCTTGGTTTCATCAGATTAGAGAATATTGTTTCTCATGGTCTGAGAGTCCTTTAGGTGCTTTCTGGCAAACTCCAAGCGGGCTGTCATGTGCCTTTTACTGAGCAGAGGCTTCTGTCTGGCCACTCTACCATGAAGGCCTGATTGGTGGAGTGCTGCAGAGATGGTTGTCCTTCTGGAAGGCTCTCCCATCTCCACAGAGGAACGCTAGAGCCCTGTCAGAGTGACCATCGGGTTCTTGGTCACCTCCCTGACCAAGGCCCTTCTCCCCCGATTGCTCAGTTTGGCTGGGCGGCCAGCTCTAGGAAGAGTCCTGGTGAATCCAAACTTCTTCCATTTACGAATGATGAAGACCATTATGCTCTTCGGGACCTTCAAAGCTGTAGACATTTTTTTGTACCCTTCCCCAGATCTGTGCCTTGATACAATCCTGTCTCAAAGGTCCACAGACAATTCCTTTGACTTCATGGCTTGGTTTCTGCTCTGACATGCACTGTCAACAGTGGGACCTTATATAGACAGGTGTGTGCCTTTCCAAATCATGTCCAATCAATTGAATTTACTACAGGTGGACTCCAATCAAGATGTAGAAACATCTCAAGGATGATCAATGGAAACAGGATGAACCTGAGCTCAATTTTGAGTGTCATAGCAAAGGGTGTGAATACTTATGTACATGCAATATTTCAGTTTTTTATTTTGAATACATTTGCAAAAATTTCTACAAAACCTTTTTCACTTTGTCATTATGGGGTATTGTGTGTAGATTGATGAGAAAAAAAGGAATTTAATCCATTTTGGAATAAGGCTGTAACATAACAAAAAGTGGGGAAAGTGAAGGGGTGTGAATACTTTCCGGATGCACTGTACTACCTGGATCAGAATAAACTATCTTTGAATTAAAAAAAAAAAAACAACAAAAATCTTTATCATTTTCAGTGGCAAAAAAATCGTATTCTAAGGATTTATCTGAATTTACAATTGAGTCTGTTCAGATGCCTCAAGTGTCAATTACAAGATTCCTGGGAATTATTGTTGATTAGAGATTGAGTTGGAGAGAACAAACTGAGTGGGTTAGTAAAAAATAAATAAATCTGTTGATCTAATAAGGAGGGTTAGTCATCTTGTTACCACAAATTGTCTCATTACTTTCTATTAGAGTTTAATTTATCCCTATCTTTCATATTGTAATATGCCTGGTAAAGGGAGAGAGCTGGCTGATAGAAAGACGAAAGGTAGATATACTGTGTGTGCAAGACACCAGGTGGAAGTGGAGTAAGGCCAGAAGCATTGGAGGTGTGTTCAAACTCTTCTCTTCTGCGAATGGGAGGAGAAATTCTGAAGGAAGATTATGTCAAGAGTGTGCTGGAGTTGAAGAGAGTGTCAGACGGAGTGATGAGTATGAAGCTGGAAATCGAAGGTGCATTGATGAATGTTATTAGCGCATATGCCCTGCAAGTTGGGTGTGAGATGGAAGAGAAAGAAGAATTCTGGAGTGAGTTGGATGAAGTGGTGGAGAGTGTACCCAAGAAAGAGAGAGGTGATTGGAGGGGACTGCAGTGGGCATGCTGGTGAAGGGAACAGAGGTGAAGAGGAGTTGATGGGTAGGTATGGTGTCAAGGAGAGAAGTGTAGAAGGACAGATGGTGGTGGATTTTGTGAAAAGGATGGAAATGGCTGTGGTGAATGCATATTTCAAGAAAAGGGAGGAACACAGGGTGATGTACAAGAGTGGAGGAAAAGATGGACTACATCTTTTGTAGAAGGCGCGATCTAAAAAGGATTTGAGATTGTAAGGTGGTGACAAGGGAGAACGTAGCGAGGCAGCATCAGATGGTGATCTGTAGGATGACTTTGGAGACCAAGAAGAAGAAGCGAGTGGAGGCAGAGCCAAGGATCAAATGGTGGAAGTTGAAGAAGGAAGACTGTTGTGTGGAGTTCAGGGCGGAGTTAAGACAGGCACTGGGTGGTAGTGAGGACATGCTGGATGGCTGGGCAAGCACTGCAGAAATAGTGAGGGACACAGCTAGGAAGGTACTTGGCGTTTTGTCCGGACAGAGGAAGGAAGACAAGGAGACTTGGTGGTGAAATGAAGTACAGCAAAGTATACAGAGGAAGAGGTTGAAAAAGGAGTGGGAAAGTCAGAGAGATGAAGAAAGTAGACAGGAGTACAAGGAGGTGTAGTGTAACGCAAAGACAGAGGTGGCAAAGGAAAAAGTGTACGGTGAGTTGTATGAGAGGTTAGACACTAAGGAAAGAAAAAAGGTATAGAACCGATTGGCTCGACAGAGGGACCGAGCTGCGAAGGATGTGCAGCAGGTTATGGCAATCAAGGATAGAGATGGGAATGTGCTGACATGGGAGGAGAGTGTGCTGAGAAGGTGGAAGGAGTACTTTGAGGGGCTGATGAATGAAGAAAATGAGAGCGAGTGATAGAAGGTTGGATGATGTGGGGATAGTGAATCAGGAAGTGCGGTGGATTAGCAAGCTATGAAGAGTGGAAAGGCAGTTGGTCATGATGACATACCTGTGGAGGCATGGAGATGTTTAGGAGAGAGCTAGTCAGACTAGCTTTGTCTAGTCAGAAAGGCATGAACTTAGGAAGCCTCTTGGATGAGAGGCGAAACGTCTTCACGGATATATACCAAGTCCAGTTGCACTTGATTCAACTCCTTTGGATAACCATGACCTGGATGAATGAGAACATTCACAGACAGGTGATAATTAGTGAGGAGCAGTATTGGTTTCATGCCATGAAAGAGCATTACAGATGTGATGTGTGCTTTAGTAATGTTGATTGAGAAGTATAGAGAAGGCCAGAAGGACTTAAGTTGTGTGTTTGTGCATTTAGAGAAAGCATATGACAGGATGTCGAGAGAGGAGGTGTGGTATTGTATGAGGAAGTTGGGAGTTGCAGAGAAGTATGTAGGAGTGGTGCAGGATATGTACGAGGGAAATGTTACAGTGGTGAGGTGTGTGGTTGGAATGACAGATGGGTTCAAGATGGAGGTGGGATTACATCAAGGATTGGCTCTGAGCCCTTTCTTGTTTGCAATGGTGATGGACAGGTTGACGGACGAGATCAGGCAGGAGTCTCTGTGGACGATAATGTTTGTGGATGACATTGTGATCTGTAGTGAGAGTAGGGTGCAGGTTGAGGAGAGCCTGGAGAGGTGGAGGGATGCACCAGAGAGAAGAGGAATGAAGTCAGTAGGAGCAAGATGGAATAACTATGCATGAATGAGAGGGAGGACAGTGAGATAGTGAGGATGCAAGGAGCAGAGGTGAAGAACACATATGAGTTTAAATACTTGAGGTCAACTGTCCAAAGTAACGGGGAGTGCAGAAGAGAGGTGAAGAAGAGTGTGCAGAGAGGGTAGAGTGCATGGAGAAGAGCGTCAGGAGTGATTTTCAACAGAAGGTTACCAGCAAGAGTTAAAGGAATGGTTTACAAGATGTTTGTACGACCAGCTATGGTATATGGTGTGGAGACAGTGCCACTGACAAAAAGACAGGAGGCAGAGCTGGAGGTGGCAGAGTTGAAGATGTTAAGATTTTCATTGGGAGTGATGAAGAAGAACAGAATTAGGAATGGTTATATTAGAGGGACAGCTCAGGTTGGATGGTTTGGAGACGAAGCAAGAGAGAGGCAAGATTGAGATGGCTTGGACATGTGTGGATGAGAGATGCTGTGTATATTAGGAGAAGGATGCTGAATATGGAGCTGCCAGGGAAGAGGAAAAGAAGAAGGCCAAAGAGGAGGTTTATGGATGTGGTGAGGGAGGACATGCAGGTGGCTGGTGTGACAGGAAGATGCAGAGGACAGGAAGAAATGGAAACGGATGATCCGCTTTCGCGACCCCTAACGGGAGCAGCCAAAAGTATTAGTAGTAGTTTCATATTGTAATATATACACTGCTCAAAAAAATAAAGGGAACACATAAGCAATGCAATGTAGCTCCTAGTCAATCACACTTTTGAGATATCAACCTGTCCAGTTAGGAAGCAACACTGATTTGTGAATCAATTTCACCTGTTGGTAAATTGTCTAATTCCCACCTGGTGGAAATTAGACAATTTGCAAGACAACCTCTATAAAAGGAATGGATTTGCAGGTGGTGGCCACAGACCATTTGCCTGTCCTCATCTTTTCTGGCCGATCTTTGGTTAGTTTTTCATTTTGCTAGTGCCCTCACCACTAGAGGTGGCATGAGGCGGTATCTGCAACCTACAGAAGTTGCTCAGGTAGTGCAGCTCATCCAGGATGACACATCAATGCGTGCTGTGGCAAGAAGATTTGATGTGTCTCCCAGCACAGTGTCCAGAGCATGGAGGAGGTACCAGGAGACAGGCCAGTACACCAGGAGACGTGAAGGGGGCCGCAGGAGGACAACAACCCCGCAGCAGGACCGCTATCTGGTCCTTTGTGCAAGGAGGAACAGGAGGAGCACTGCCGGAGCCCTACAAAACGACCTTCAACAGGCCACTAATGTGCAGGTTTTTGCTCAAACAGTGAGAAACAGAATGCATGAGGATGGTATGAGGGCCCGACGTCCACAATTGGGGCCTGTGCTCACAGCCCAACACCGTGCAGCCCGATTGACCTTTGCCAGAGAACATCTTGGTTGGCAGATTCGCCATTGGCGCCCTGTGCTCTTCACAGATGAGAGCAGGTTCACACTGAACACATGTGAGAGACGTGAGAGAGTCTGGAGACGCTGTGGAGAACGTTCTGCTGCCTGCAACATCCTCCAGCATGACCGGTTTGGTGGTGGGTCACTGATGGTCTGGGGAGGTATATCCTTGGAGGGCCGCACAGACCTCTACATGCTAGCCAGAGGTACCATGACTGCCATTAGGTACCGGGATGAGATCCTCAGACCCATTGTCAGACCATATGCTGGTGCAGTGGGCCCTGGGTTCCTGCTCATGCATGACAATGCTCGTC
The DNA here is from genome assembly GCF_029633865.1 of Lampris incognitus. NCBI lineage: Eukaryota > Metazoa > Chordata > Actinopteri > Lampriformes > Lampridae > Lampris > Lampris incognitus. The sequence continues at coordinate 34,199,820 of NC_079215.1, forward strand.
CTCATGTGGCCAGAGTGTGTCAGCAGTTCCTGTATGTCGAGGGCATTGATTCTATGGACTGGCCTGCATGTTCCCCAGACCTGAATCCAATCGAGCACCTCTGGGACATCATGTCTCGTACCATCCGCCAATGCGATGTCGCACCACAGACTGTCCAGGAGTTGACCGATGCCCTGATCCAGGTCTGGGAGGAGATCCCTCAGGAGACCATCCGTCGTCTCATCAGGAGCATGCCGAGACGTTGTAGGGAGTGCATACAGGCACGTGGAGGCCACACACACTACTGAGCCTCATTTTGAATCGTCTTGAAGAATTTCCACAGAAGTTGGATCAGCCTATGTTCTCATTTTCCACTTTGATTTTGAGTATGATTCTGAATCCAGACCTTAATGGGCTAATGCTTTTGATTTCCATTGATCATCCTTAGGTTATTTTGCTCTAAACACATTCCTCTGTCTAATAGATAAAGATTTTCAGCTGAAATATTTCATTCATCGAGGTCTATATTGTGTTTTTAGGTGTTCCCTTTATTTTTTTGAGCAGTGTAGTTTGGGCAATTACATTCCCTATTACTCTGCACAAAAAATTGTTCCTCCAGAAGCATTTGGTTAGGTTTGAAACCTGATCAGAGTCACACATCCCATCTGCTTCTCTATTTCAGAAACTCCAGATTCTTACTGTTTATGACATCAATATTTTTCCAAATATGTCTTTTTATTTATAAGATACATTCAAGTGAATGGAATATTCCTGGGCAGTTCAAGACTCAGTTTAAAGCAAATTCAATGGGCTATTATTACTCGGCTCATCAATCTTCATCTCTTCATCCTCCTTAATTTCTCCCTTGCAGAGCTAAATTTTTGATAAAAATTAGGGGTACCAAATTATGGAACGGCTTTTCCCACCTGGCAAAAAACTGTTCCTCCTATAAAGTGTTACAAAAGATTCTTAAAAGACAATTTAACCTCTGTTTTGTAACTGTTTTCCCCCATTTATTGTCCATTTATCAATGTTTTGTTTCATTCATAGTTACACGTATCATTGCGATTGCTCAGTTGTCAATATGTGTATAAACCAATATTCCCTCACACACACACACACACACACACATTTTTCTGCTTTTTTTGATATTGTTATTATTGTTGCTGTTGTTATATATTTTTTTTCATTTTTTATATATATACATATACATTTTCAGTAGTTTCCCATAAATCAGTCAATCAAGTTGCATTTTATATAGCGCTTTTCTGGCTGCAATAGCCACTCAAATCTAATGTAGTCTTATTATTTTTTTGTCTGTTAATTTTTTGTTCTCTGTGTTTCAATGAGATTAACTAACTCAATGTTAAATAAAAATAGAATAACATTGTGAAATTTAAATTTTTTCTGGTGGAGGCTTCAAATAAGCGCACTGGGGTTTCTACCTCTCCTTTTACTGTATATTATTTTTTATCTGTCATTTTGTGCATTTTTTTTAAACTGCAAACATAAAACAAACGAACAGACCAACATCATCTGGGGGTTTGATTCTTAAAGAAGCTTCTTCTCGAACCTTGACAAAATTATCATAATGGGTCATTCGATACAAGGAAGAACCCGAGTTACTTTCAGAATGATATTTGGAAAGTCAACAGGGTTAGCATTTTTTAACCTAAAGCTCAGTATGGGTGATTTTAGCTGACATAATGAGAGCTCTAGCGGAACAAATAAATGATTGGGGAGATACCGCACTCATTAAATGTTGACGTAGACGCTGAGTTTTGCAATTGTGCAATTTAAATCCTGTTAATTGAAATTACATGCACAAGCCTGATTAGTGGTATCAACCTTCTTACAGCTGAAGGATGCTTTCCTCTTGACTGGCACAGTACACGTCAAGGATTCCTTATATTAGGCTGATTGCCAAGTCAGTGGAAAGTTTTCCATACAGTCACCAGAATGTGTGTTTGTGCAGGTATCACAAATTCATGGAAATGAAACATTCAGAGGTTTGGGGACTAACCTTGTTTGTGGTGCTAACAACTGTGGTGCTCTTGGCAGAGGAGTTGTTTGTGCGGCAGTTGGATGTTTTTTGTCAGGACACTGATTTAAAAAAAAAGAAAAAAGAAAAAAAGAATCCTGAATACTACTTTGTCTTTGCAGTAAATGTAAGGGAAATGTGTTGTATTGCGCTGTCAAAACTAGGCCCATGACTCCGGCTGCAGCAAGATGTACTTGGTGTTTCTCACACCACTGGGCCAAATGATTGTGGTTTAAATGAATACTGAATGGCAATGTGTTTCACATGTGCTGCCACATGTGTTGCCAGAATGTTTCATTAACTGCTGCTTGTTGTGATTGTAAGTCAATACATGTTCAAATCTTGTAGGTAATGCATAATTAAATGTGGTGGCAAAATAAATAAAACCAGCAAGGTGTACTGCCATTGGTAACTTAGCATAAAATTACTATCATTGTTGATATTAGAATAAAATGAATATAACTAGATGAAACTGGGAACTATTCAGAGTTCCACTGCATACACTAGATATTGTAATAAATACGATTTACAATATAAATTGTAATGCTTTAACACTTGAAATGTATACAGAGATATAGAGAGATGCAGAAACACACCTTCAGCCTAAACCCCTGCATATACAATGAAGCCAGTACACTGGAGAAAAGGCATGGGCTCTACCAGTTCCAGAGGTACAAATTTTAATTAATCGTTTATACATTATATTGTTTTCACAGTTATTAACCCAGCCGCTAAGGATGCACAAGCCAGTGAATTCTTAGCGCAGATCCCAAGCCTGGTAAATGGGGAGGGTTGCGCCAGGAAGGGCATCCGGCGTAAAACCTTTGCCAAATCAAATATGCGGATCATAAATCAGATTTCCATGCCGGATCAGTCGAGGCCTGGGTTACCAATGACCGCCACCAGTACTGTTGGCCAGCTAGGTGCCGGTGGAAACTATGTACTGTTGGGCAAAGGAGAAGGAGAGGGAGAAGGCATGTCCAGAGGCAATGGGAGAGGAGGAAGGGTAGGTGTGTGGAGGTGAGTTGGAACTTTGAATGTTGTCACTATGACTGGTAAAGGGAGAGAGCTGGCTGATATGATGGAAAGAAGAAAGGTAGGTATAGTACTGTGTGTGTGCAAGAGACCAGGTGGAAGGGGAGTAAGGGAAGGAGCATCGGAGGTGGGTTGAAACTCTTCTACCATGGTGTGAGTGGGAGGAGAAATGGGGTAGGGGTAATTCTGAAGGAAGATTATGTCAAGAGTGTGCTGGAGGTGACGATAGTGTCAGACAGAGAGATGAGTATGAAGCTGGAAATCGAAGGTGTATTGATGAATTATCAGTGCATATGCCCCACAAGTTGGTGTGAGATGGAAGAGAAAGAAGAATATTGGAGTAAGTTGGATGAGGTGGTGGAGAATGTACACAAGGGGGGAGAGTGTTGATTGGAGTGGACCTCAGTGGGCAAGTTGGTGAATGGAACAGAGGTGATGAGGAGGTGATAAGTAGGTATGGTGTCAAGGAGAGAAATGTGGAAGGACAGATGGTGGTGGATTTTGTGAAAAGGATGGAAATGGCTGTGAATACATATTGAATACATATTTCAAGAAGCAGGAGGAACACGGGGACGTATGAGTGGAGAAAAGTGCACACAGGTGGACTATATCTTATGCAGAAGGCGCAATCTGAAAGGGATTGGAGACTGTAAAGTGGTGACGGGAGAACGTAGCTAGGCAGCATCTGATGGTGGTTTGTAGGATGACTTTGGAGACAAGAAGAGGAGGTGAGTGAAGGCAGAGCCAAAGATCGAATGGTGGAAGTTGGAGAAGGAAGATTGTTGTGTGGAGTTCAGGGAGGAGTTAAAACAGGCACTAGGTGGTAGTGAAGAGTTGCCGGATGGCTGGGCAACCACTGCAGAAATAGTGAGGGAGGCAGCTAGGAAGGTACTTGGTGTGTCATCAGGAAAGAGGAAGAAAGACAAGGAGACGTGGTGGTGGAATGAGGAAGTACAGCAAATTATACAGAGGAAGAGGTTGGCAAAGAAGAAGTGGAATAGTTACAGAGATAAAGAAAGTAGACAGGAGTACAAGGAGATGCAGCGTAAAGCAAAGAGAGATGTGGCAAAGGCAAAGGCGTATTGTGAGTTGTATGAGAGGTTAGACAGTAAGGAAGGAGAAAAGGACTTGTATAGTTTGCTAGACAGAGGGAACAAGCTGGGAAGGATGTGCAGCAGGTAAGGGTGATCAAGCATACAGATGGAAATGTGCTGACAATGGATGAGAGTGTGTTGAGAAGGTGGAAGGAGTACCTTGAGGGGCTGATGAATGAAGAAAAGAGAGAGAAGGTTGAATGATGCGGGGATAGTGAATAAGTGCGGTGGATTAGCAAGGAGGAAGTGAGGGCAGCTATGAAGAAGATGATGAGTGGAAAGGCATTTGGTCCAGATGACGTATGTGTGGAGGCATGGAGACGTTTAGGAGAGATAGTAGTGGAGTTTTGTGATCTGTAGTGAGAGTAGGATGCAGGTTGAGGAGAGCCTGGAGGGGGGGGTATGCACTGGAGAGAAGAGGAATGAAAGTCAGTTGGAACAAGATGGAATACATAAGCGTGAATGAGAAGGAGGACAGTGGAATGGTTAGGATGCAATGAATAGAGGTGATGAAGGCGTATGAGTTTAAATACTTGGGGTCGACTGTCCAAAGTAATGGGGGGTGCAGTAGAGAGGTGAAGAAGAGAGTGCAGGCAGGATGGAGTGGGTGGAGAAGAATGTCAGGAGTGATTTGTGACAGGATGGTACCAGCAAGAGTTAAAGGGAAGGTTTACAAGATGGTTGTGAGACCAGCTATGTTTATGATTTGTAGACAGTGGCACTGATGAAAAGACAGGAGGCAGAGCTGGAAATGGCAGAGTTGAAGATGCTAAGATTTTCATTGGGAGTGATGAAGATGAACAGAATTAGGAATGATTATATTAGAGGGACAGCTCAGGTTGGATGGTTTGGAGACAAAGCAAGAGAGAGGCAAGATTTTGATGGCTTGGACATGTGTACAGGAGAGATGCTGTGTATATTGGGAGAAGGCTGCTGAATATGGAGCTCCCAGGGAAGAGGAAAAGAGGAAGGCCAAATATGAGGTTTATGGATGTGGTGAGAGAGGACATGCAGGTGGCTGGTGTGACAGAGGAAGATGCAGAGGACAGGAAGAGATGGAAATGGATGATCCGCTGTGGTGACCCCTAATGGGAGCAGTCAAAAGTAGTAATATTAGACCGTTTTCACAGTTAATATTACCAATATTAGATCATGCAGATACTGTCTATCTGAACACATCAGTAACAAATCTTCACCCTCTCAATGTAGTTCATAATTGTCTCTGTAGATGTTAGTTGAGGTGTCATTCTAGAACTCCTCACTGTTTTATGTATGAGTCGCTAAACTGGTTGACACCTACATCTAGAAGGCATTTTCACTGGTTCACAGGAAGTTGAATCAGTTCATCTGGACACAATGTTTATTGGGAGAAACTTTTCATTACTCATCTAGTGATGACACGTTTCACCAGTGGTCACTCTTTCAAAGATTAGGATGTGCACATCCTTGACGGGGAGGCACGCTGGTTTGAACGGGGAGTCAAAGAGGCCATCTATATGAAGAGGGAATTATGATCCCTAAATGGGTGGGGTCTAAGAGTACATCTGTCGCCATTTTACAATGCTGTGATTGCAACTATTCCCCAGTCCTCTGTGCATAGTACACATGGCCATTGTATCTCTAGTTAATGGTCACGGCAATTTGCATGTGAAACTGATCATGGGTTCAGTCATTATGCAACTACACTCACCGGCCACTTTATTAGGCACACCTGTCCAACTTCTCGTTAACGCAAATTTCTAATCAGCCAATCACATGGCAGCAACTCAATGCATTTAGGCATGTAGACATGGTCAAGACGATCTGCTGCAGTTCAAACCGGGCATCAGAATAGGGTAGAAAGGTGATTTAAGTGACTTTGAACGTGGCATGGTTGTTGGTGCCAGACGGGCTGGTCTGAGTATTTCAGAAACTGCTGATCTACTGGGATTTTCATGCACAACCATCTCTAGGGTTTACAGAGAATGGTCCGAAAAAGAGAAAATATCCAGTGAGCGGCAGTTCTGTGGGCGAAAATGCCTTGTTGATGCCAGAGGTCAGAGGAGAATGGCCAGACTGGTTCGAGCTGACAGAAAGGCAACAGTAACTCAAATAACCACTCATTACAACCGAGGTATGTAGAAGAGCATCTCTGAACGCACAACACGTCGAACCTTGAGGCAGATGGGCTACAGCAGCAGAAGACCACACCGGATGCCACTCCTGTCAGCTAAGAACAGGAAACTGAGGCTACAATTCGCACAGGCTCACCAAAATTGGACAATAGAAGATTGGAAAAACGTTGCCTGGTCTGATGAGTCTCGATTTCTGCTGCGACATTCGGATGGTAGGGTCAGAATTTGGCGTCAACAACATGAAAGCATGGATCCATCCTGCCTTGTATCAATGGTTCAGGCTGGTGGTGGTGGTGTAATGGTGTGGGGGATATTTTCTTGGCACACTTTGGGCCCCTTGGTACCAATTGAGCATCGTGTCAACGCCACAGCCTACCTGAGTATTGTTGCTGACCATGTCCATCCCTTTATGACCACAGTGTTCCCATCTTCTGATGGCTACTTCCAGCAGGATAACACGCCATGTCATAAAGCTCGAATCATCTCAGACTGGTTTCTTGAACACGACAATGAGTTCACTGTACTCAAATGGCCTCCACAGTCACCAGATCTCAATCCAATAGAGCACCTTTGGGATGTGGTGGACTGGAAGATTCGCATCATGGATGTGCAGCCGACAAATCTGCAGCAACTGCGTGATGCTATCATGTAATATGGACCAAACTCTCTGAGGAATGTTTCCAGTACCTTGTTGAATCTATGCCACGAAGGATTAAGGCAGTTCTGAAGGCAAAGGGGGTCCAACCCGGTAGTAGCAAGGTGTACCTAATAAATTGGCCAGTGAGTGTATATTGTTTATAAGGGTGGGAATACCTGCAGTCAGTTGAGACTGAGGAAGTAATTTAGGTGAGTGATGAAACGTTTCTCCCAATAAATGGTGTGCCCAGATGAACTGATTCAACTTTCTGTGATTTCCTTACCTGGATTATTGAGCATGCATCCAGATATTTTCACTGGTTGCAATTCATTTTTAAATGCATTTTCTTTAACTATCGTTCTTACTTAAAATGTTTTTAATTTTATATAGATCATCTTATAGTCTAAGGCATACATTCTTTTTTCTTTGTTTTTAGAATTTCTAAAGAAATTGACCCTTTGTTAAGCCCCGCCCTAGAATAGCCACTGTCCAATCCTACGTTAGTAACCGTTACTAAGCAGGGGAGGCCTGGCAAGCTATTGAGGAAATGCCGACGCGGTGCGCTTACGGTACCTGCAAATCCGACAGCAGATATCCTGAAAGTTTGGAGGGCGGGGTCGTATTTTGGGCTTTTCCTAAGCCTAAAACACAAGAGGAAAAATGTTGAATGTGGATCAAATAGTGTGGAAGACCTCACTCACAGCTGAATCCATCGAGGATAAACAAAAACAAATTTGTTTGCTCCAAGGTAAGCTTGCTAATGTTAGCTAGCCTAGCTAGCTAGGTTAGCTATCTAGTACTAACAATGCTCGTTACATTTTAGTCCGGTTCCACCAAACCTTATACCTAACTTTGTATGTTATGAGTTATGTTATCATCTCAGTGCCCCAAACTCTTCCATCATCTCAATCAGCAACATCTTTTCAAATGTAGAGAAGTTGCTAGCTAATGTTACATTTGACAACCCTAGTCTCTTATACAGACGCCGACAGTGCTGCTAGCTAGCTAGTTCAGAGAAAGGGGAAGTATCATAGCAAATTTAGCACATAAAAGAAACTAGCTGGTAACGTTGGTTGCGAAGGTATGCATGCTCTTAACTATCAACTGTTATCTTTTAGCATTTTGTGAATGGACAGCCTACACCTGAATATCCGAATCCCATAGATGCTATCCCTGCAACTGTCCAAAGGAAGGAACATTATGGAGGTTGCTGAAAGCCTCCAACAAAAAGGTGACGAGCAATCAAAGTAACAATAACAATTTTATTGAGTTTGAAAGGACATGACATTTCTTTCTACCATGCAGTTTACACACAACTTTTAGTTTCATAGATTGATCAAGGAATATGTACATGGATGCATTTGGATTGCTAGGCTACACTGAATGAATGCATTTAATTTTGTATCAAAACCAACCCCAGGATTCCCGCTTTCTGTCTGTTTAAAATGATAAATACAGCATTTATTAATTAATTTGTGTTTTTGTTTCTAACTAAATGATTGTCAAACTGAACTTTTTTACAGAACCAGAAGTGAGGAACAGGATGCTCCGCAAGCCTGCAGCTCAAACCCTACTGAGGACACTGCTTCTCCCAAACCCTGCCGAAGACACTGCTTCTCAAGCGTGTGACAGTGATACAGGTAAGTGTTCAAGTGCATCTATGTAGTTATGTGTCTATTTATTTCTGTTCTACTGATGGCATCTGCTGAGAAAGTAGTCAAAGAAAAACAAATCTAATTTGTTTTTCATGTTACCCCACTTTACTGCATCAAAATACAGTGCATCCAGAAAGTATTCACACCCCTTTACTTTCTCCACATTTTGTTATGTTACAGCCTTATTCCAAAATGGATTAAATTCCTTTTTTTCTCTCATCAATCTACATACAATACCCCATAATGACAAAGTGAAAAAGGTTTTGTAGAAATTTTTGCAAATTTATTAAAAATAAAAAACTGAAATATTTCATGTACATAAGTATTCACACCTTTTACTCAGTACTTGGTTGAGGCACCCTTGGCAGCGATTACAGCCTCAAGTCTTCTTGAGTATGAAGCTACAAGCTTGGCACACCTATATTTGGGGTATTTCTGCCATTCTTCTCTGCAGATCCTCTCGAGCTCTGTAAGGTTAGATGGGGAGCGTCGCTGCACAGCTATTTTCAGGTCTTTCCAGAGATGTTCAATGGGGTTCAAGTCCTCTGGCAGGGCCACTCAAGGACATTCACAGACTTGTCCTGAAGCCAATCCTTCGTTGTCTTGGCTGTGTGCTTAGGGTCGTTGTTGTGTTGAAAGGTAAACCTTCGCCCCAGTCTGAGGTCCTGAGCGCTCTGGAGCAGGTTTTCATCAAGGATCTCTCTGTACTTTGCTCCATTCATCTTTCCCTTGATCCTGACTAGCCTCCCAGTTCCTGCCGCCAAAAAACATCCCCACAGCATGATGCTGCCACCACCATGCTTCACTGTACGGATGGTATTAGCAAGGTGATGAGAGGTGCCTGGTTTCCTCCAGACGTGACGTTTGGCATTCAGGCCAAAGAGTTCAATCTTGGTTTCATCAGATTAGAGAATCTTGTTTCTCATGGTCTGAGAGTCCTTTAGGTGCTTTCTGGCAAACTCCAAGCGGGCTGTCATGTGCCTTTTACTGAGCAGAGGCTTCTGTCTGGCCACTCTACCATGAAGGCCTGATTGGTGGAGTGCTGCAGAGATGGTTGTCCTTCTGGAAGGCTCTCCCATCTCCACAGAGGAACGCTAGAGCCCTGTCAGAGTGACCATCGGGTTCTTGGTCACCTCCCTGACCAAGGCCCTTCTCCCCCGATTGCTCAGTTTGGCTGGGCGGCCAGCTCTAGGAAGAGTCCTGGTGAATCCAAACTTCTTCCATTTACGAATGATGAAGACCATTATGCTCTTCGGGACCTTCAAAGCTGTAGACATTTTTTTGTACCCTTCCCCAGATCTGTGCCTTGATACAATCCTGTCTCAAAGGTCCACAGACAATTCCTTTGACTTCATGGCTTGGTTTCTGCTCTGACATGCACTGTCAACAGTGGGACCTTATATAGACAGGTGTGTGCCTTTCCAAATCATGTCCGATCAATTGAATTTACTACGGGTGGACTCCAATCAAGATGTAGAAACATCTCAAGGATGATCAGTGGAACCAGGATGAACCTGAGCTCAATTTTGAGTGTCATAGCAAAGGGTGTGAATACTTATGTACATGCAATATTTCAGTTTATTTTTTTAATACATTTGCAAAAATTTCTACAAAACCTTTTTCACTTTGTCATTATGGGGTATTGTGTGTAGATTGATGAGAAAAAATTAATTTAATCAATTTTGGAATAAGGCTGTAACATAACAAAAAGTGGGGAAAGTGAAGGGGTGTGAATACTTTCCGGATGCACTGTATATAGGTGATCCTCAGTGCACATTACAAAGAAGTCACACCATGGCATGCCCATAAGTCCCAGCTGCCCCGTTATTTGGTAGTGATAGGAGTGGCTCTCCTTTAGCTTGTAGCTACCATCTACCTGCCTCACGAGATAGGTACAGTCTTTGAAACTGTCTTTTGATGGGCACTTGATCTCCAAAAGTCCATAGCTTGTACTATCCCCCCTCTCTATCACCTTCCTGTCTGGTGAAGTGCCAAGGTTTGGAGCATGAGGATTAACCACAAAGCCACATGGGAACACTAGATTGCCTGTGACCTCAGAGTACTGCATTGCAGCTATAGGTTCTAGATCTACGCCTCTTTTCATTGCCTTGGTCTGTCTTGGGGCCTTGGTTTTGATACTAGTGGCAAGGATATCATGGTTGGCTCTCCTTATGCATATTCTATGAAAGGAGCTTGGTGTGAGTCGGGGAGACCTTTCAAGATGCCAAATGTTACTTGTGTCCTGTTGTATGGCCTCACGTTCTAGAGCTACAGATTCTGCCAAAGTGACTGTACTGTAGCTACACATTTCATTTCGATTGAGCACCGTACAGACGTGTTGGTTGTGGCGGCAATGGGAAATCAGGGAAATGGCCAGGCTGGTTTGTAGGTGGTGTTGGTCTTGCTGGCCTGACAAGAGGAAGCTGTAAAAGGGAAGAAATGTGTACAAATTAACTAATGTTTTATCATTTTGTCATTTACAGAGACACATCATGACCCAGACAACCACGGAGAGGCATTGGAGACTCTAAAGGAGACACTAGCAGAACAGAAGCAGGAGATGTTGAACCTGAAGATGGAACTTCAAGCCAAAGACAGCCAAATCCAGTTGCTTGGGAAAGAACTTCATGCATACACTACAAATGCATTAACCCCAGAGTGTCTAAACAACAGTCATGTACCTGAGTACTTCCACTACTGCACTGGATTCACCTATGATCAGTTCAACAGCTTATGTGAATTTTTCAAAGTACCCAATGATCCCATCACTCCACAAACAAACATTCCTCTCTCTTACAAAATGCCAGACATCGAGATCCAAAAACTTCCCGTGCGTAGTCAGTTTTTACTCACACTAATGAAACTAAGACACAATTTTGACCACAAAGATTTAGCATTTAGATTTCAGATTCGTGTACAGAGTGTCAGCACACTGATAAACTCCTGGGTAGACTACATGTATGACAGACTTGGACAACTGTCCATTTGGCTGCATAGAGATGTGATTTCACAGAACATGCCTGTTAACTTTAAAGAGGAATTCCCAAATACATTTGCAATTCTGGACTGCACAGAACTGAAGACACAGAAGCCCAGCTCATTACTGTTGCAGAGTCAAACCTATTCAACCTACAGTTCCTCCAACACACTGAAGTCACTAGTTGCTTGTGACCCACGAGGTGTAGTTATGTATGTGTCTGCTCTATTCACTGGATCTATTTCAGACAAAGAGATCTTTAATCAGTGTAACATCATAGAGCTACTGCAGGGTTGTATTCAGTGTGGCTACCTTAAAGTTGGAGATGGATTAAGGACCGACAAAGGTTTTCTGATTGAAAAAGAAGTGGAAGAGATTGGTCTCAGACTGAACATTCCACCTTTTGCTAAATCTAACTGTCAGATGCCACATGCAGATGTTGAGATGACCAAAAAAATCGCTAAACGCAGAGTTCCTGTGGAAAGGGCACTTGCCAAAATTAAAAAGTTTAAGATTGTTTCTGGTAGAATACCAATGTCCCGACTTTCCAACATAAATCTGATATGGTACGTGGTTAGCATGCTAGCGCGAGCAGACTGAACTGGGAGAGAAAGTAGGTCACTCGTCCCTTGTGTGAGCAAAACGGAGCAGTTTGATGTCGAGTTGTTATATGCTAGTTTGCGGTGAGAGAAATGTAATTTAAGTTTAGTGAACAGCGATGTGTGCGGGTGTCTGACCGAGACCCATCCCGGGAACTGTTTGTGTGGACTGGGGAGACAAACTGACTACTCGTCAGTCCCATATGTGGACCCAGCGACGTTACGGAGCGAGCTAGCCAGTCGGTGTTTGTTGCTAGCACAGCAAGACGCGCGAATGGACTGGATGCGGTAAGGGGCTTGCCCCACAGTGAGTCGGACCGTCTTCTAGTTTAGCGAAGTAACGTTATCAGTTACAGTGTAGGGTTGTGTTCATGCGACCATCGAGGAACGCAGAAGGAGTCGTCTGTTGCCGTGTTGTGCTGCCGAGGCGAGCGCACGGTTCGACCGTGAGATGATGCTAACGGCTAACTAGCCAGTTAGCTAGGAGGACGGCCGGCCTGACGTTCGCTGCTGCACTGCTGTAGGAAGCGCGAGACGAAGAGGAGCATTCATTCTTTGTGAGTACAAGCTGGATGTGCGGGCTTCCAAGGGGAGCGAAGAGGGCTGTTTAGGGCTGCCGAGGCGAGCGCACGGTTCGACCGTGAGATAGTGCTAACGGCTAACTAGCCAGTTAGCTAGGAGGGCGGCCAGCCTGACGTTCGCTGCTGCACTGCTGTAGGAAGCGCGAAACGAAGAGGAGCATTCATTCTTTGTGAGTACAAGCTGGATGTGCGGGCTTCCAAGGGGAGCGAAGAGGGCTGTTTAGGGCCCCAACGTACCCGATAAAGAAACAGGCCTGCAACTGGGGGTTGACTTTCTTTTATTTTTATTGCCGGCTTAGTTATAGGGTTGTTGAGCTGTATGCTAATGTGTTGGTCTAATTCATTTGTGTGTATATGAATGCAGATGCTTGTTAGCCATTGAGGCTTATTACTTTCATTCATTCTAATAATTACTCATAATACATTTGTATATATAATTCTATGTACCTGTGTGAGTGTGAATTATTCATGTGTGTTTATTCCTGTGGTGTCTAGGCTATGGTAAGTGACATGTTGAGTTAGCCTTAAACGGGCCGTCAACCATACTTTTACAACCTTAAAGGGCTAGTCCACCTTTTTACTGGAAGTAACCTAGTGACACCCAGAGATGTGTAGACCATAGCATATAACCTTAAAGGGCTAATACACCGTATTTTAGAACCTTAAAGGGCTAGTCCACCGTTTTAATATGTTACTCGGTGACACGTTGAGGTGTCTAGACCATGTTAGATTGCCTTAAAGGGTTCATATGCCATATTTAAGCGCCTTAAAGGGGTAGTCAACCTTTTTAGTTGGCGTTACCAGATGACACTGTAAGACATTTAGAGCCTTTAGACCATACTTTAAACACATAAGAAGCGAAGTTAACATACTTCAATAGTTTATTGGATACCGAGTTGTATAGAGAACTCAGGAGCATTGTCCTTGACAGTAAAAAGGGATAGATAGCGCTACAATTGTCACTTAACACAGTTGGTCGCCACATCTACCAGTGCAAGTTAAAACTCTACCATGCAAAGCGAAAGCCATATATAAACAACACCCAGAAACGCCGCCAGCTTCTCTGGGCCCGAGCTCATCTGAGATGGACTGACGCAAAGTGGAAAAGTGTGCTGTGGTCTGACGAGTCCACATTTCAAACTGTTTTTGGAAATCATGGCCGTCGTGCCCTCCGGGCTAAAGAGGAAAAGGACCATCCAGATTGTTATCAGTGCAAAGTTCAAAAGCCAGCATCTGTGATTGTATGGGGGTGTGTTTTTTAGTGCCCATGGCATGGGTAACTTGCACATCTGTGAAGGCACTATTAATGCTGAAAGGTACATACAGGTTTTGGAGCAACATATGCTGCCATCCAAGCGATGTCTTTTTCAGGGACGTCCCTGCTTATTTCCACAAGACAATGCCAAGCCACATTCTGCACATGTTACAACAGCTTGGCTTCGTAGTAAAAGAGTGCGGGTACTAAACTGGCCTGCCTGCAGTCCAGACTTTTCTCCCATGGAAAATGTGTGGCGCGTTATGAAGCGCAAAATACGACAACGGACACCTCGGAGTGTTGAGCAACTGAAGTCGTACATCAAGCAAGAATGCGAAAAAATTCCACCTACAAAGCTTCAACAATTAGTGTCCTCAGTTCCCACATGCTTATTGATTGTTGTTAAAAGGAAAGGTGATGTAACACAGAGGTAAACATGCCCCTGTCCCAGCTTCTTTGGAACGTGTTGCAGGCATCAAATTCAAAATGAGTGAATATTTGCAAAAAAAACAATAAAGTTTATCAGTTTGAACATTAACTATCTTGTCTTTGTAGTGTATTCAATTGAATATAGGTCGAAAAGGATTTGCAAATCATTGTATTCTGTTTTTATTTACGTTTTACACAACATCCCAACTTCGTTGGAATTGGGGTTTGTAGTTTGGATATGTGTTTTTATCTTTGTGTTGCACTGCTGTGGGCTGGGGGAAATTATATTTCATTTCATGTATGCAAGTGCATGAAATGAAATGATAAATTAAATGTTCCTGATTTTTGGTCATCCCATCGGGAGAGTCCCACGTTGTCTTATTTATGTTCTTATGTGGGAATAGTCTTCCTGTTATTACTAGCTCATTCATGTCACCCATTTCACACTGCCTTTCCCCATTATTATTCCACTTTCCCAGCCTGCCCATCACCCTGTCATAGTCCCCCTTTTCATCTTCTACTATAGTGTTCATGTCTCCAGTAATAATCAGCATGTCATATGCATTCTGACTGTCTAATACATCTTGCAGTCACATGTAGAACTCATTCTTTATGTTTTCGATTGCATCTTCTGTGGGCATAATTTTCAGTTTAATGTGTTGGGAATGGTACTTGGCTTGAATGATCCTTTAACTGATTGGAGTCAAATCCATCAGGTCTCTTGCTGCACTTTTTGACATTAGTATACCTACCTCTTCTCTGTGGTTGTCGTCATCAATTCCAGTGTAAATGATGGTTTTTCCTTCTGCAGGTTGCACTTTTACTTGTCCTGTCCAATGTGTTTTACTGATACCCGTGATGTCAGCATCTCTGCTGGTCATTTCTCTTGCTGTCTGGACAATGTTGCCGCTCCTGTGCAGTGTTCTTACATTCCAGTTTCCTATCTTCATGGTGTATTCCGGGTGCACCAGTGGTCTAGTCGGCCCAAAGGTGTCCTGTTGGCTTTGGGCCCCGTGCATCATGGGTTCGTTCCTGTTATGAGGAGTGGCAACAGCATCCCCTGGGTTTAAGTCAAGTCAATGTTATTTGTAAGCCCATTATCCAAATTACAAATTTGCCTCAGTGGGCTTAATAGCAGTACAACATCCTGTCCTTAGACCCTCACATCGGAGAAAGAACAACTCCCTAAAAAAAAGAACAACTTTAACATGGTGAAAAAAAATAAGGAAGAAACTTAAGGGAGAGCAACAGAGGTGGGATCTCTCTCCCAAGATGGACAGACGTGCAATGGATGTTGTGTGTAAGAGGATAACAGAATTATAATGGAATGATAAAATATATAGAGCATATGATGATGAGGATGCCAAGCAGTGTCCAGTTGGAGTCTCTGCGTTAGCCATAGGAATGAGCGAATTTTAGCGATGTTGTTTAAGTGTAAAAAGGAATTCTTGGTGATTTCTTTACTGTGTTTATCAAAGGAAAGGCTGGGCTCAAACGTAACACCAAGATTTTTGGCTGCCACATTTTGTGAAATCAGAGTTGTCAATTGTTATTGTTGCTTGATCAAACTGGTGTCTGTGTCTAGCAGGGCCAATGAACAGCATCTCAGTTTTATCCAAATTTAAAAGCAGGAAATTAAGTGAAAGCCAATTTTTCACAGCAGCCAAGCAGGCCTCAAAATTAGTCATTTGAGTATGATCATCACAGTGACGTGCGGTGAGGTTCGTGGCTGGTGAGGCACTGACTTTTTCAGAGTCAGATTTATAAATATATGAACCCAATATATTAGCTTCAATTCACCATTCATTTGGCAGCCAGAATACACAGTGGATGTCTCCAAATGTCTAGCTAACCTTTCATCTTTCTCAGCAAAAGCATGTAATAGTTCTACATAGTTGCCACGATTAGAAGAGCTTGTACTCTCATCGTTACCACGAAATGCCAATTCCTGTTTGGCTCGGAAGTAGGTTGCATTAATGAGGTCTTTTAAAATCTCTCGGTTTTCCTTTACCTTAGCATCGTGGACGGAAATATTTAATCTCTGTTGTTCATCCAAAGCCAAATCTATTCTTGAAGATCCAAAAGTTTTCAAAGCAATTTGGCTTTGAATATGAGCAGTTGATCTTTCATGTTTGCTGAGGCTTCTTGGTAGATTTTTCAAGTCACAAAATCCTGTGTTAGTCCAGACATTATCGCACGTTGAGAACAAAAGACAGGGAGAGCAGAAAATGCGGTTTCTTGTAGCACAGCCACACAGCCAGTCTTTTCGGGTGTACCACTCCGTTTGAAAAGAGCGAGTTATCTTCTGTCCCGTTGTTTGAAGCAAACCTTTTAGCTCTGGCATTGGTCTTCCATCATTTATCACTTCGCTTTTTGGTTGAAAGTCCAGTTTTGAGAAACTTTTGAGCTGAGCTTAGATATAGAATCTACCATTTTTGCAGTCAGCATTTTTTTTCAACATAAACGAACCGCTGTAGTGAACTTGACTCTGTATTAAAGAAGAGCAACAGCAGAAGAAGAAAGCATCCCGTAAACCCATGGGCCCACGCATACGCCCCCTTCAGTGAGGCAGAGGTACTGGCTGCCTCATCTCATGCTTTTTCAGTGCGGTTTTATGTAAGATCAGCAAGACTAAATATGTTATACACATACATGAAATACATTAACTATTTTAAGGAAAGTGAGGACATATAATAAAAGTGTCTACAAACATTACATTGGTGACAAACAGTGAGAAAGCAAAAGGCATGCGCTCAACCCAGTTTGTGAGGGATTGCGCAATCCGAGATGAGGCTCCACTCCTCGCTGCCTCAACTCACGTATCTCCCCTCTAATTGAACAGGAAATGTGCAAATTCAGCGATTTTGATAATAAAATGATTTAATTTTTTGGAATTGTACATAAATTACATTTATAGCACAGATCAGTAGACAAATATTAATATTTATTTTATTTTATCATCATTTGTTTTTTCTTTTCATGATGAAAGGTGAGGCTCTGCCTCACCTGCCTCCCCTGACCGCACGTCCCTGGATCATCAGCCCTTACAGGTACATACAGCTGAGTATCATCCGCATAGCAATGGAAATGTATTCCATGACTGCGTATAATTTGGTCAAGAGGTGAAATATAAAGACAGAAAAGTGGAGGGCCAAGAACCGAGCCCTGAGGTACACCATATTTAAATTCAGAGAATTTTGATTTAATATTATTGTAGCAGACACAATGGGTTCTTCCAGATAAGTAAGATTTAAGCCAAGAGAAAGCTAAGCCAGAGACAGAACAATTACAATTTATTCTAACAGTTTACAGTTATCGGTGTCAAAGGCTGCACTGAGGTCCATCAGCAGAAGCACAGAAGTGGAATCAGAGTCCATAGCTAGTAGAAGATTGTTCACCACTCTGGTCAGAGCAGTTTCAATGGAGTGACAGGCCCTGAAAGTCAAATGAAAAGGTTAATATAGGTAGTTTTCTTCTATATGGGTCGAAAGTTGTTGATACACAACTCTCTCTAGTACATTAGAAAAGAATGGAAGATTAGAGACTGACTGATAGTTATTAAGAGACACTAGATCGAGGTGTGTTTTTTTTTAAGTCGAGGTTTGACCACAGCTGTCTTAAAACTACTGGGAACAGTGCCAATAGTAAGGGATAAATTAACAATGTCTAGCATTGTAGGTCCCAGGAAAGGCCAGAGGTATTTAAAAAGTTTTGCTGCCCAAGGGTCAAGTTGGAAAGTAGTTGGTTTAGAAGCTGACATGAGCTTAGTAAAAGTATCAAGAGCGATAGTATCAAAAGCTGTAATGACAGGGACTATCAGTGACTCATTGTATAGATATGAATTTGGTAAGACAGGATCTGTAGGAGTAGTTGGATTTGTAGAACTAATTTTATTTATGATCTCATCAGCTTCGTTGCAGAAAAAGTGTAGAAACTCATGGGCTGTGAATGGTGAGCTGCTAATAAACGGCTGCTTTTAGTAAATTTAGATACAGTGTCAAAGAGAAATCTGGGATTATGTTTTTCTTATATTGATTAAGCAAGAGAGATACGCTGCTTTTTCAGCAGATAAAGCACATTTGTATTTCAATAAACACTCATGCGATGATAGGTAAAAAACTTCCAATTTTGATTTTTGCCATTTACGTTCCAGTCTCCTGCAGGCCTGCTTAAGAGCATGTGTCTCATCATTTAACCAGGGAGTAGGCCTCTTTAGTTGCCTTGCTCTGGTAGTGAGAGGTGCAACTGAATCGATGAGACTAGAGAGGGCCACATTTAAGTCACTAGTGAAATTTTCAGCAGAGTCAGTCACTACAGTGAAAGGAGCCAAGACTTCAGGCAGCTGCTGGCCAAATGCAGCTAAAGTGGTTGGACCATTGGGGTGAATAATAATAATATAAATAATAATAATATTAATAAATTAAACTTATATAATGCTTTTCTAACACTCAAAGTCACTTTACAATAATCAGCGGTGAAACAAGACAACAGATAAACAATGAATGACAATTACATCTGTGCCGACATTAACAGGACAGGCCAATAATGCTTCAAATTTGATGAGAAAATAATCTGACACAGCAGATGAGGTTTGCAAGACATTCAGAGCAGAAACAGCTATCCCTTTAGATAAAACCAAATCAAGGATGTTATCGGAACGAACCCAAAAGTATCAACAAGCACCAGAAAGGCTTTACATAGAGGATTGGCAGCCTTATTCAGAAGAATATTGAAATCGCCAGGAATTAGAATCTCATCAGAATGCGTAACAAAGAATTTGGAGAATTTGTCTCAGGTCTTAAGAAATAGTAAGCGCCAGGAGGTCGACAGAGTACCACAATCTGGACTGAGCCAAGTCCATCCTTGGGTAAGGGAGATGGATTTAGAATAAGCGACTCAAAAGATTGGAATTTAGATTCAAGTTTAGAAGTTAAATTGAAAATAGACTTAGATAGATAGTAAGGCAATACCCCCACCTTGTTTATTTGTCCGAGCTACATGGGCATACGTATACTCAGGTGGGGAAGCTTCATTTATGAAAAGGAAAACATTTGGTTTCACATAACCCAATCATATTGAAACCATGTTGAAGAATCAGATCATTTATTAGTAAGACTTTGGTAGACACTGATCTGATATTTATGAAACCAAATTTAAGCAGCATGTGGAATTTATCAGTAGTAGGCAGAACTTTGGAGCTACCAACAGGTGACATATTAATCGGTACTAGACACATTGTATTATTAGTTGACAATTTTGATGACCAATGCTTTGGACAATATGTGGGCACGCTTTTGATAACATTAAATGTTTGGTTCTGTAGACTATTAGGTACTTCGTTGCGCATTTCCCGAACACAAGTGTTAAGAATGATTATTAGATTATTGTGACTGACACATTTAGGAGAGGAGAGCTTGAGAGTGGGGTGGCCAATGATACAGAGAAATTGCAAAAAAAAGTCAGTGAGACAAGGATCCTTCAAAATAAGACTTTTATTGACGTATCAACAAAGTCTGAGTCAGGTCTGCAGAGTGACTGAAAATCAGACAAAAGCCTACCTGTCTATGTTCCTTTGTGTGTGTGTGTGTGTGTGTGTGTGTGTGTGTGTGTGTGTGTGTGTGTGTGTGTGTGTGTGATATTTTTATTCCTGATTTAAACATTTTGCCTGTGGGACAAAAAAATGCCCCTTCCCCACCATCCACTCACCCCCTTTGTCCATAAGAGCATATATGTCTGCATGTATTATATTGACTCAAAAAAGGAAGCGTAATATTAATCTTTGTTCCTACTGGTATTTGTCTTTCTACAGGAAGTGCTGCAGCAAGTTGCACATTTGTGGAATACCCACATCATCCACAAGAGCAGAAATGCAGTTGCTCCAAGTGGATGTCCAATTCTCACGTACACCATCCCATATCTATTTGGTGGACAATATCACCTAAAAGAGGTCTCTCAGGAAGCAGCGGAGGCTCATAAACGAGAATGCCAACAGAGAGGATCTTGTCCTTGCGATGAAACAGTATTCAGCTTGTGTTGCCTTATAATGGCAGGGAACACCTTACTCTCACCCACCACAGCAGATGAAGCCATAGAGATGTGTATCTTCCTGAGAGCATACATACTTAAAGACTTAGAAATTACCCCAAGAGCTCTGGAGCATTAAGGCAGAGCTACATTATGTCAACGGATGCCGTGGTTAGTTAACATCATTTTTATTTGTGAGGAACATATCAAAAAATAATCACAGCCATCATGTATTTGTTTTCATTTTCTGATCTGTGCAGAGAAAAATGAATGTCTAAATGGGGTTAACAAAATATTTTGCCTACCCTGTACATCTGCTCACTTAAAACTATCAAAATGGGGCCAGGTCCCTGAGGTCAACAATATAGTCCAACATGGCAGTAGTGTTCATGCAGTGCTGTGTCCTGCTCATCATGAGAAGAGGTCATTGCTTGCCCAAACTCCACATAGAAGGGATGAAACATACAGACTAGGCCCTTTTGTTTCTCTCCCGTCGTTCGGAAAAGTCATCCCGCCCGCGAGGGCATCTCGTTTGCCTTATTTTGTTGAAAATACCGGTTCTGGTCCGAAGGTAAAAAAAACAAAAAACAAAAAATCATGGGGCGGTTCCCCCGGCCCCGGGACATGTCCCTGGCCGCCCTGTGACCCCCGGTAGCCCATACAGTACCCCCGAAAAAGCCTGGATAAAAGAACGCTATGGGGAACCTTGGCCAAAATCAACACTACAATATGGTGATGTTGACAATGGATTATCAAAAATATACCAATAATAGCTGAAATATGTAACTTACCCTACAGTACAAGAGCACAATTGGTCCACAATGTGTTTCAGAATTAGTTGAAGGGGTTTCTCATTCATTGCTTGCGAACGGTAAGCTTTACCCTCAATTACAGTCGCACCCGGCAGCCCGGAGTCCACGCAAGTCAGTTTTACTTTTAATATTCTGAACGTATCCCGCCACCGCATTCTGTAACCCCTTCTGCCTTTCACGGGATGATATTAAGGATGAATTACTCCAAAATACATCACTTATTTTCTCTGGGAATGCGCTGATTTCTTCCTTCATGTTTTGGTGTTTTCCGGCTACTTCCTGGATGGCTCTGAAATGCTTGAAGGGCATAGCAACAGTAATTAAAGGGGGCGGGACTTTGACTCGACTCGATCTCTCCGTCTCCTCATTCCTGCACTCCCACAAAGTAATGATAATCAAAACTCTGAAGAACAATCATTTAAATCTGTTTCGTGGAAAAATAGGATCCTTTCTGGATGGACAACTCCCTATATGCGATGGGGAGTGAAGCAGAGACTATTTTCAAGTCTTTCACTTTTGCTGAAGCAGCACACGAGAAGGATTACAATATAGTCATGGATAAATACAACGAGCACTTTTTCCCTAAACCGAATGTAATCCACGAGCCAACCATTTTCCACCAGCGGGGGCAACAGCCAGGTTTGAAAGCAGAGACATTTATAAGAGCCCTTTATGTGCTATCAGAGCACTGCGAGTTCGGGATAAACAGGGATGAGAATATTCGTGACCGGATTTTGGTAGGGATTCTATATAAAGAGCAGTCTCGTAAATTGCAACTCGTGAATGATCTCACGCTACCACAAACAATACTGTCAGTGCGTCAGTCAGAGACAGTTAGCATGAAAATTAGCAAGCAAGGGGAAGCTACAAGCGCTGCAGCAGCTGTGCAAGAGGTGCACGCATAGGGCGCGTGGAAGAAAAACCCGAAATGACAACGTAACGCTAAACAGAAAAGATGGCAAAGACTCCAGAAACACGGAGCGCGGAGGAAAGTGCGGCAGATGTGGAAAAATGCAACACAAAACCAGTAAAGATGCCCAGCGTTCAAATCAGTATGCAACAAGTGCAACAAAAATGGACATTGGGAGAGAATGTGTAAGAGCAAATCGGTGAGGGAAGTTACAAAGACTGATGAGCAGAATGCATACTTTTTGGGATCAGTGAATGCAAACTTGAGTGATGAAAAATGGACAGTGCAGCTTCTCATTGGTGCAACACCAGTGGAGTTTAAGATTGATACTGGGGCAGACGCTAGTGTTATTTGTGAAGAGACTTTCAATATGCTAATTCCAGAGAGAGAATTAAAGTAGACCAGCATTTCACTATGCAGTCCAGGGGGTCAGTTGAATTGTCAAGGGCAATTTCAAGCATGCACCATGTACAAGGGCAAGTCATATTCATTCCCAGTGTATGTTATCAGAGGGCAGAGTGTCAATAACTTACTCAGCTGTTCCACTGCAGCAGAGATGGGCCTTGTGAAGCGAGTCGAGGAGGTCCATAATGCATTTGGAGAGCATGGAACACTCAAGACAGAGCCTGTAAAGATACAGCTAAAGGACAATGCCACACCATATGTAGTGCACACAGCGCGCAGGGTCCCAATACCACTAATGCACAAGGTTAGAGAGGAGATGCGCCGGATGGAGGAGAATGGCATTATAGAGGAGGTAACAAAGCCGACAGTTTGGTGTGCCCCTATGGTGCCCGTCCTGAAAAGGTCTGGAAAATTGTGAATATGGGTGGATCTAAAGAAACTGAATGAACAGGTCAAGAGAGAGAGATTCATCTTACCTACACCGGAGGAGATCATAGCCAAGCTGAGCGGAGCAATGGTGTTCTCCAGCCTCGACGCAGCCTCGGGATTTTTCCAGATCCCTTGGCACAGCGACAGTGCCAGGCTGACGACGTTCATCACTCCATTCGCCAGGTACTGTTTCCGATGCTTACTGTTTGGAATAACGAGCGCACCAGAGATATTTCAAAGAAAAATGACAGAGACACTGCATGGCCTACAGGAGGCAGCTGTGTACATGGACGACATAGTCGTGTACGGAAGGGACATGGAAGAACACGACCTTCGGCTTCAGAAAGTCCTGGAGAGAGTCGAGTCCGCTGGACTTAAGCTCAACAAGGAAAAGTGTATGCTGAGGCAGAAACAGCTTCACTTCCTGGGACATGTGATCGATGCCGCTGGCGTGCGACCAGATCCAGCCAAAGTGGAGGCTATCTGAGAGCTTACCACACCAGAGAATGTGCAGGACCTGAAACGAGTCCATGGCATGGTGAACTATCTTGGTAAATACGTGCCAAACCTATCCACGGTGGGCCAGCTACTGTATGAGCTGCTAAGGTCCAAGACAGCATGGACCAGGGGGCCAGCACAACAGACAGTGTTTGAGAGGCTTAAAGAGCTCCTGATGACAATGCCTGTGTTGACATTCTACGACGTCAACAAACTCACCGCACTCTCAGCTGATGCAAGTAGCAATAAGATCGGTGGCGTGCTACTGCAGCTCCATGGGGAAGACTGGAAGCCAGTAGCATACTGCTCCAGGAGATTGACCGACGTGGAAACCAGATACGCGCAGATCGAAAAAGAGTGTTTGGCATGTGTCTGGGCCTGCGAGCGGTTTGAAAAATACTTCTATGGCCTCGAGAGTTTCAAACTAGTGACACCACAAGCCGTTGGTCCCACTAATGAACAGCAAGGACTTGGACAATGTTCCATTACAGTGCCAGAGACTCCTTAATGTGGCTCATGAGCTTTAAACCCATAGCTCAGTATGCACCTGGAAAGACACTGGTTGTGGTAGACACACTGGGAAGGAGCCCTGTGCGCCACATGGAGAACGAGAGGGACACACACTCAGATGTGGAGTGCTACATCGCAGCTGTCATTGAGAACATGCCTGCTACTCCACAGAAGCTGGCCAGCATCAGAGCAGCCACAGCAGCGGATGAGACGCTACAGATCGTGATCAGACACATCAGGTCAGGGTGGTCTGAACACGTGAGTAAAATCCCAGGTAACGTAAGAGAGTATTTTCCAATGAAAAGTGAACTTTCAGAGTATAAGGGAATGGTTACTAGGGGATGTCGAATGGTGATACCTAAGACATTGAGGACAGACATTCTTGATAGGATTCATGATGGACATCAGGGCCTCACAAAATGTCGGGAGAGGGCAAATGCCTCTGTCTGGTGGTCGGGCATTTCCTCACAGATAAAACACAAGGTCTCGTCATGTCAGTTTTGCTGTGAGTCAAGAAGAGCAGAGAAAAAGGAGCCATTGATCTCTATTCCACTCCCTGACAGGCCATGGAAGCATATAGCTCTGGACCTGTGTGAGTACAACAAACAGAACTATTTAGTTATCTCAGATTACTTCTCTAGATGCATAGAGATTCTACACATGACAACAACAACCAGAGCTCAAGTCGCTTTGAAGCTAAAAGCAACATGTACCCGATACGGCATACCGGATGTGGTCTTGAGTGACAATGGGCCACAGTTCTCAAGCGCCGAGTTTCAAGACATAGCCCGTGAGCTCGATTTTAAACATATCACCTCTAGCCCGCACAACGCACAAGGAAATGGTCATGCTGAAAGGGCCGTGCAGACTGCAAAGAGAATCCTGAAACAGACGGACCCTCTCATTGCAGTCATGTGCTACAGGTCGACTCCGTGCAGCACCAAGGGAGCCAGCCCAACTGAGCTCCTAATGGGCTGGAAGATCAAGACGACGCTTCCTACCCTCGACAGAAACCTGCAACCTAGATGGCCTAATTTGCAACGGATCAAGCAGAAGGACGAGGCCAAAAAGAAGAAGCAAGCCTTCTATTATAACCAATGTCACGGGGTGAGATCCCTAACTCCACTGCAGCCAGGTGGTCCTGTTCTCACCAAGCTGGACCGACGGAAATCCTGGACAACTCCTGCAGTAGTGACCAGTGAGAGTGTCACACCACGCTCTGACCTCATCGAGACACAGCAGGGTGGAACGTTCCGGCGTAACCATCACCATCTCCAGGCGATGCCTGCTCCAGAGTCAGCTGGGAGCATAGCGCCTGTCTCACCTGTTTGCAAGGATGCCAGTCAAGAGCCTTATGACACAGTTGGACATGGGACTAGTCCACACACCCCCAGTGTCAGCATACATGCTGGTACAGAGAAACTGCCACGACTGGACTTGTGAGTGACTTGGTTCTCACATCTCATGGCCTTTGGGGGGATATACATTAATAAAAATAGGGGGGAAGAAAAGGGTGAACAAAAGAAAAAAAAGAGTTCCAGATAGTAAACTGTATAACTGAGGAGTTATTTGGAAATGTCAAGAGTTCCAGAGTGTAATAGGTTGTGAAATGTTAAACTGAATGTTGAAGCCTTATTGTTGCTGCCAGTGTGGTAAGAGTTTTATTGATCCTACAGAGGAATAGCACTGTTTACATAATGTTTAAAATAATGTTATATCTGTTTACTTTAAAAGGTGAAAGAAAAACTAAAGGGGGAGATGTCATAGTATTACAGTTAATACGGTAATGTGCACGACAGTGATGGAAACTGTGAGATAAAAGGAGTTTTACGACAGTAGACTATGCGTGAAGGTCATGTTGCATACATGTGAGCTGACCTGTTAGCTGAATAAAGTAGACACTTAACCTGCTCCGTTTGACTGGACATTCCATGATTTATTACACCATCCTTTATTGGAATTTCAAAATTCTTCAGATGCTTTGTGAATACACATTTTCCTCAGTATTTATTTGAGGTAAAAGATTCAATATTTGTGTGCTGAGAATTACCATTTGCTCTACTTTTAGATTGGTGGGGTTTTTTTATACATATATTTTGTTTTTCATTTCATTTTTTCCTGTTTTGGACTTATGCAATTTGCAAGAAAGGAGGAGAGCAAACAAAGCAGAATAAGATAAATAAATCCAGGAGAAAGGAAAATGAGTGCTCACCTAAATTGTGAGCTGTTTTATGTTTGAAGGTTCTTCCAGGCACAATGGAGACAAATTAACTTTTAACAATGTGGAATAGAATGTTGTTTACTTGGCTTAGCTTCCCCTTGCTTCTTCAAATGAGATTTCTCACAGACTCCTCATTTGTATCTTACAGCGTTATCGTCCCAATCTCTCGAAACCAATCAGTCTGAAACAAAGAATGCAAAAAAAAAAGAAAGCAAAAAACCAGGGGTGTTCACACAACAGGCAAATAGGTGTTTTTACAAATTATATCCTGTCAGCCACTGCTCCCCCAAACCTTCATCTTTTATTCACTTCATGGACTTACCAACCCTAATTTTTAGCTAAAGTTCAGTTCCGGCTGTAAATTTGGTTGAATGACCTCTATGAAAGGCTGCATCTGGAGAGATTTAGGAAATCTAAACACCATCTGGAATGGGGACAGATGACTGTGACGGACAAAGTCCTGCTGGGAAACAGTAGACAACACAGTTATAAGCATGAAAGCCAACCTAGATATTAACAACATGGTGTACTGTGGATACAAAATCCACCCAAGCATTAAGTCTTCACAAGCCTCTACTGCTGAATCCTTTTTTAATTTGCTTTTTATGGGTCTTTTTTTTCCCATTTTTGTTCAGTCTTTGTTCTTGTTTGTAAATCATTTCTTGCTTATTGGATTAAAGCATTTTGCATCAGTTTTATAGTTTTTTTTAGCTGCTTTTAAACCTGCAAGATAGAGAAGCAGTTTTATTTATCTCACTGACACCTGCAGGGATACTAGTCATTGCATTGGTGTCTATCTAATTAAATCCCAGAGAAACATGTGACTCAGAGAGTAATCAATGTTGCTGTGTCATCACCTTGAGCCTGAGTTGTTGCTGTTGATGTGATAGTATCTGTTTGTAAAAGTCTTCTATGAGCTTGGTCTACCATGTGTTCTTGTTAGCCACCACAATTTTTCTGTTACTTAATAAGCTCACAAGTCACTCATATTATCGTTTCACATAAATTTTCCTGTGTTAATGAAGATGTAAAACGCTATGTGCTATGTAATTTTCCAAGGAAAGTCCTCCCTGACAGGAACCATTAAGATGAGCAGCCACAAATGATTGGATATTCATAAATTAGCTGTAGTCCTAAATAGGACACTAATGGAATGTGGCATAAAGAACATGTGCATGCATACTTTGCTCATTCTGTTATAGTTGTCAAAGTTGCTGTTAGCCTTTGTACATTTTTCTCCTAGCAACCTTAAAATGCCCAAAGATTTGAATCAGTTACTCTTGGAGGAACACAGCAGGCGAATGTTCTCACATGTGCATGATTTTTCTTCTGCACCAGTAAATGTGTAATCAACAAATAATCTAAATCACTAGTGCTGATATCAGTGCTGCTTCTTTCAGCGATCAGTTGTAACAGACTTTATAAACATCCACTTTCAAACACATAGCTTCTCCAGGCTTCCATACACCCACATCTATTTCTGTTCAGTCTGCGTGCTCCAATCCCAGCATTTGCTGAAAGAAAACATAGTTGTGCCTCATTACCAGATGAACCACCCCTGGATCGTTCTTTTTCCTGACCAACATGAAATCCTTGCCCCAATTGCTACAGTTCACCTGATGTTTATATGAAGATAGTATCTTGTTTTTGGAGTACTTTGAAACTTGGGCTCAATGCGTGGTAATTTAACAATGGAATCATGTTGGTTTCTCAATTACATTGTTTGGTGCCCTTTTTTCTTAGGCTTCCATAACTACAAATCTCAACATGTTGCCTCCAGGAGGATAGATGCATTGTTGTCTGCTCATGGCACCTTGATATAATATCCTCTGGATTCATGCTAAAACTAGTAATGTCATTTCAGTTGCGGCTTGCAGTCTGATCCTTTATCTCTCTCTGCCTATAGGGAAAGTAAATACATGGTAAAAATACAGATTGGAAGATAATTATCATACATATTATATGATTAACTGAGAATTCATGTAAATGGTTGAAAATAAAGAGCATGTACAACTAAGACATCCATCTCCAAAAGTCCCTTTTTAAGCAGAATTTACAATTGCATGGGTGCCGCCATTGAAGCTATTTCAGCCATTCAGAGAAATCTCCCTGATTGCTTATAATAAATGCTCAAATGTTATTTCAGCTCAGCACATGGCAAGTGAGACTTAAAGCACTGGTGCAGCCCTTTAAATCAACCATTTTTTCTTTTATTTTTTTCACCATTTTCCTGCACTGTTAGTTTGATCCATACTCACTGCTTTCCAAGTCACTTTTCATCATCTTGTCTGCGATGGTTGATTCCAGCTTGCCCTTTCTGTACCAAAGAGCAGCATTGGTCTTGAATACACCCACATTGCTCTTCCAGCAAACTGTATGGAACCTCCTAGCAATAAAACCCAGACAAAAAAAAAGAAAGAAAAAAGCTCAGAACATTGTCATAAATGGTCAGACTCACCTGAAACGTTTCTCTCAATATCACAACCTACCAACCCACGCATGTATTTTCCATCCCTTTAAGTGTACTAAAACTCCTAAAGACAAGAACAGTCATGCTCTACAGTGTTTTAATGAGTGAACATAAGCCTTTACAGCTAAGCAAGTTTTAGTAAAAACTAAACTTTGATGCTGTGATAGCTAGAGGGGGAGGCAACTAATGCTTAGCTGTCATCAGACCAGCCTCCTTCATTTCATTGGTCCCTGAGAGATGTACTAGTGCTGTTTACATTTTATAATCAGGATGGTACAGTATTTTTCTATGGCGTACCAAAAAGCCGCTAGATGATAGGTGTCCTGTAAAAATGGGGCATTTATTCCACTTCTCTGTGTGTCTGTCAGCTCAGAGGGGAAAACATTTTTTTTCACAACCACTGGCTAATGTGTCCACTGTAGTTGTGCCAACCCTGCTGTGTTGGGTAGAATATCAAGATGGAGAAGAGGGCAGAACACAGACCTCCGCCCCAAGCCATTGAATAGTGCTGATAGACAAAATGAAAACCTGAAATCATGGCTTTCTGCCTGGTTTGAGTCAGCAGGGATGGGATGACAGAGATCATTTGAGGTCATCAAAAAAAAAGTAGCAATTTCCAAATGCATAAATGGATCAGTGATTGATATGCTGTTGACCAGGTGTGCAGTTCTCTCTGTCCGTTTCTCTGTCTGCCTGTCTGTCTCTCTCTTTCTGCCACTCCTTTTTTCCTTCCTTTTCACCATTTCCTTTATTTCACTGTCCTCCTCTTGTCTCGTGTTGAAATGATAGCAGATAATGCGTGGATTACTTCCACAAAAAAAAAGTTAATGTGCTGGATTTTTTGCATCCATAGATTTTTCTTAGTTGATGGAAATTTCAGGAGCAATACATAACTACAGAAAATCAGGTTTTCTGGTCAAGCATTTTTTGTGAACGAATTGCCAACATGTTTGTTTGGGGCTCAACATTTTCACGAAACTTTCTGACATTGCGGTAATTGGTTTTTGTCAGCACCATCTGGGACAATAACATCAAAGACCTTGTTTATGATAAACCACCCAAGCAGACGTTGCTCATAGGACATGCAACACTCAATTAAGTCAACGTGACTTACAAAAAGTATTTCTAATATAAAGCATCATCCTTTGCTCAAAACTGCAAGAAAAGCTGAATTAAAGAAATTGATAATTGAAGTTCTTTTTTAAAACAGGTGCAGCCATCTTGGGATGTGATGTCACTATGATGGTTGGTCTTGCAGCCCGACAAGGTAACTAGTGACAGCATGGCACCACAAACCAAAAGAAAAAGATGCAAGGGAAGTCACCTCTCCATTGCCTCTTGATGTAGCAATAAATTCTACAGAGTAAAAGGGAAAATGATGCATCATCAGGGTTTGCCAGTGAAACAGCATGCCAGTTGTGCAGAAAAGGGAGAAGCCAGAAGCTGATCCATCTGTGTTTAACCTCATTCAGACATGCCGTAACCTTCCCTCAATTTTACATGTCGGACCTTGTGTGTGAATGCAGAGTTGAAGTTGTGTGGGTATGCCCACTCGACCAAGTAAGATTTACACAAAAATTACCAACGATGACAGTTTGAAGAAAAGCTTTCAGAGTGCCCTAGTAAGACGCTTTTACAGGAGCGTGCAACAATGATAAGGATTGTATTCCACAACCGTATCACCGTCTTTTGCTTTATCTGGAATTATTGATAGATACATTCAAATTGTGCATGCCGCATTGCTGTAATTGTTTCCTGTAGTATGCTGCCTGGAGAATGCCAGTTTTCAAGCCCCTTGGGTTTTTTTAGGCAATTGTCCTTCACATTTTGTTTCCATTTTATCTTCTTTTTTAAATTTTTCACATGTATAAATAAAGAATCAATCAATCAACTGATCACGACAGGCAAGCGAGATATTAATTTGTGTGTGTGTGTGTGTGTGTGTGTGTGTGTGTGTGTGTGTGTGTGTGTGTGTGTGTGTGTGTGTGTGTGTGTGTGTTTTGGCCCTGTGGTGGTCTGGCAGCCTGTCCAGGGTGTCTCCCCATCTGCCACCCAGTGACTGCTGGGATAGAGTCCAGCATCCCCGTGACCCTGAGTAAGGATAAGCAGTTTAGATAATGGATGGATGGATGGAACCTTGCAAAACTAAGCATATTTGAAAAATGTCTAGAAAATGGGCTGACCTAGAATAAAGAGAGCAACTTTCAGACTGTGCAGAGAATGAAATCAATAGCTGTGTTGTAGTTATGTGAAAAACAGAGTGCCGAAATCATCAATAAATAAAAATAATGTTAAAGATGTTAGAGATACCATAGTTTATGATAGAAAAGGGGTCAAAAGGCATCCTACATGTGTGGTGAATGAATGAGAAAGAGTGTAAACATGTGTGAACAAATGCCGTTTGTAAATATTATGACAATGCTACAGGATGTATGTTTGGAAGCAGTTTATGTTTATCTATTCTATTCCGTTTATCTATTCATAGTGTCGTGTCCATGGACTGTCCCACCTAGTAGCAAAGGCTGCTTTGTGCTGCAAGGAAAGGCTGCAGCAGCACGTCAGACAAGCAGAACAGCAGAGGGGGAGAGACAGCTCGCTAGCATCAAGCACTTCCGCTCATAATTACCTGCCCACTCAAATTTACAGTTTAGCCAGATATTCAGCCACAAAATGTTGCCCATGCGTCATTTTTGGATGCACAACACATGTCGAAAACCCAGCAAATTCAACAACACAACTTTTACTGTGATTTCCAGGAGTCACTGTCTCCCAAAGCATGATTTTCAAAACATTTTCTTGTCCTTAGTTTGCGGAATTACATGAGTCGGTAGTCTACATTATTTGGTTTCGCTTAGAAGGCAGTTTCCCACCTTGGATTTATTTTATATTTACACCACCTGATGATCTGAAAAGTGGACTGCACTGAGCCACTTACATACAATACAATGAATGAAAGAATGAATGAATGAGAATGGAATGGAGAGAATCATAGTTATTTGGGGTGACTGGTAAGGTGAGAGGATGTAATGTGAATTTATTAAAATATGTTTTAAGCCATGCAAGGTTTGCTGTCAAGATAAGGAGGAATATGGCCCGTAATGAAAAGAGGAGAGACATAAAATGTGGATTGACAAGACCATACCGGATTGGTCAAGGCCCAGGTTAACAACAACCCTGGAAATGATCAAATCCACCATGGCGACCACTGGGACACAGGGAACAAGCTGAAAGAAGAAAAAGATAAAAAGAGGAGAGTTGAGGTGTGGAATGTTTTTAAGAGTATAATGGAAAGAGATGTAAATATGTTGTATAGTTATGTCAGGGAAGAAGAGTTTATAAGTGGATTTGTGGAGGGGAGCACTTTTATTGTGATAGGGGAAGAAGGGAGGGTGATGGTATACGTGTACTTTTTGTTTGATTTCCTTGATTATATGTGTGTGTGTGTGTGTGTGTGTGGAGGGAGGGGGGGGCTCTGTAGGTTGGAAGCCATGCCAAAGCCTACAGGTTCCCTCACTATTTTCTGTCTTGTCTACCTGTGTGTTAATATTTTATTACTTTGATTATTACTTTGAATGTCTTGTATCTTGTGTTTTCTTCTTGTTCTAATGATTAAGTAAATAAGATCTGTGTAAATAGTTTAAAAATAGAAAGCTGTGTGGTATGTATGTTTTTTTTCATAAAAGAAAAAAAAAGCCCTCTATACAACTTGCTACAGCCGCTGGTTTTAAGACGTATATTTTGATAGAAAACGTTATACAATAACTTCATATATATGACTGGTCAGCATCATGACATGCCTTTGTCTGTTGTTTATAATAATAAGAAACAACTTTCAGTTATTAAAGTTATTCCAATCTTACTAGCTGCACTGGTCTATAATACAGCTGAGCTGAACCAACAACATGGTGACATCACGTAAAAAATGGGGCCGCCTTAGATTATACACACTGCATTTACATACACTTACATACATTTAGTGGTATTAGGATGTTTCATGTCCCCTTTAATTGAGTACTATATTTTCAAAATTATATTTGGTCACTTATGCTATTTCAGTGGTAAATATATAAAAAGCACTAGGACAACTGCAAATGGACTGGTATTGTTTTACTGACAGGTGTGTATAAAATAAGATGAAGCATATTAGTTTTCATACATGCTATTAAGTCACAATCTGAGTTTTGTCATAGCACTGGCTGACTCTGACATAGTGGTTTTTGTAGAAATGAGCAGAGCAATAATTACTTTAAAAAAATTCATCTTTTGACCCACCATACATTTTGTTATGCCATTACTGGAGCTTGCCATAGTGGCTTTGGATATATCCAATCTCCCCAGCTTGTCAAACTGACTGACTTTTAAGAATTTAATTTTCACTGCAGCTCTTATATTCACCCTTGAGGGTGTCAGAAAACACAACACTTTATTTAAGCTATTTGTTAAATGATGACAAGTTACTGTTAGGTCAGGCCTTGTTAAGGCATTAAAACAGCTGTCTATAGCAGTTTCATGAGAAGAATTTTAATGTTAATTGTGCAGGCTATTGAATCTCAGTGATACTTGATTTGATGAGTTGTTGTTATGACTCTGAGATGGTTTCTTCATAGTTTTTATTGTTGCCCACCACACTAATGGTTTAATGATAATAATAATAAAAAAAACTGTTTTTGAGAGAGCATTTTGTAACGTGCATGGATAAGAAGACACGCTGGCCACTGGCTGGCGGGTCTGACCTTTAGTCTAGCGGTTTGCGATGTCTCCTGCGGTGCGGGCGATACGGGTTCGCTTCCCGGCCGCGGCAGTTCCTGTGGTTGCGTTGTCCCCCGAATTCGCTACCATTTGTTGTAATACTGGATATAAGGATATAAGTGTCGTCTTGGCCAGCCCCCCCCCCCTCCCACACACACACGTGATAGGTTGGTGATTGTCTCGTTTTGACACCTCAGTTCCTTTGTGATACTCTGGCCTCTGTTTTTGTTCTTTGTTTTTTCAACACAGAGCTGTCACTCAAGCTAAATTGGAACGCTACTAGGAGGCACTATGCTCCCTCACCACCACCAGAGAGCGCACTTTTTGCAGGCAATGTGTTTTGATCCGAGACCTCAAAAACCTCAGCATTTCTCATCAATCATTTACCTGACTTCCCCATCCACTTGAGCAGAATTGTAAATATGAACAGTCTAGCAGTCCAAAAGACCAACGGTATTACATTTTTGCCTGCTGCTACGTGCAGCAAGTGCAAGGTTACATTGATTTATATTTTGATTAACTTAAGCTGAAATATGTTTCTGATTGTTGACATACTTTGCTCAGCATTCCCATTCAGCTGAATGCCTGGAGTATATAAACAGATAACATTTTTAGCTTTGACTTTAATTAGCGAAACATTAACGGAAAAGCTGGTATGAAAAGAAAGTGCAGTGTAAGGAGTTTTCAGATTCAAGGTTGTTTAATTCTGCAGAGTTTATTAACAGGGGAGCAATTGATTTCAACTTTTTCATGGATTTATTTTGTTTAAAAGATATTACACGTGTAATCTTCACTTCAATCTAGTCTTCAATCTCCTGTATTTAGTCAGCTGTAATTTTTCTGGCTTGCATAGTAAAAGTTCCTTCCCATTGCATCATCCCATCCCATCACTTGTAAAGGTTCAGGCTCGACCTCCAAGGGCCAGGGAGTGATGTCAGTCATATTTTAGAGGAGCAGACAGTCTTAGCACAGATACACCCTGTACTGTAGCTATGGGGATCAATTTACCAAAGGCGTCCACACAACATACAGGGATTGGAGATGGATGGATGTAGGAAATTGTTATGTGTAATTACTTACATGACTAAGAGCCTTTGCTTTTTAGCATGATGCTTTGCATCATGCTAAAATCATTTGTACCCTTCTAAACAAAACACTTGCTGTTATCAACCTCATTCAAAGACAGACACTGTTGCATTATTGTAGACCTGCAACAGACACTTATTTAGATTTTTGATTAGTCTATCAATTGTTTTATTCATAGATTAATCGTGTAGCCTATTGAATATCACAAATATTAATAATAAAAAAAATGCCCATCACAAATTCCCAGAGCCCAAAGTGATGTCTTAAAAGTATTTAAGTAGTTTGACCAGCAGCCAAAAAAACCCCTAAGTATCCATATTATAAAGCTATGAATCTGTGAAATGCAAACAAATAATATAATTTGTGAAGCTGTAAGCATCAGAGGAGCGAGCGAGCGAGCGAGCGAGAGAGAGAGATAGAGATATGGTTTATGCATATGACCAGGGAAGGTTCCTTGCGCAGTTGTACTTAACATTTCTGGAGTATATATACAAATATTTTTACAGGTTTACACAACTTTACACATGAGCATCGATCAGTTGTCATAATACATGCTGTTTTCCATTTTAACCTTTTTATTTCGTTTTAAAATCAAGTTTTCTTTTATGTTTTTTTGTGATGAACGAGGCCATTTATGGAAGGAAAGTCAAGTCAAGTGGACCCCTCTCCAGCTGATTATAAAACACATGCAGGTGCAAAATATCACACACATAGTTTGCACTGTAAGGTTAGCATAAATATGTAAGGAAAACAAAGCCTGTTGAGTTTACAACTGTTTGGAACAAACAGGGCAGTGTACTGAATTTGTAATCATTATGATTAATAGTTATGTAAAAACCTCAAACATTTCATGCACATAAGTGGTTCACATATGTATTGTTTTTTAGTTTGTTTTTTTTGTATTGTTTTGGATCCCCCCACCTTTTTTTCTCCCCAATTGTACCTGGCCAATTACCCCATTCTTCTGAGCTGTCCCGGTCACTGCTCCACCCTCTCTGCCGATCCGGGGAGGGCTGCAGACTACCACATGCCTCCTCCGATACATGTGGAGTTGCCAGCCGCTTCTTTTCACCTGACAGTGAGGAGTTTTGCCAGGGAGACGTAGCACGTGGGAGAATCATGCTATTCACCCCAGTTTCCCCTCCCCCCTGAACAGGCGCCCCAACCAACCAGAGGAGACACTCGTGCAGCGACCAGGACACATACCCACATCCGGCTTCCCACCTGCAGACATGGCCAATTGTGTCTGTAGGGACGCCTCACCAAGCCGGATGTAACACAGGGGTTTGAACCGGCGATCCCCATGTTTGTTACGCTACCTGGACGCCCAAGATTTGTTTTTGATAGCACAATAAATGTTAAGACCCACAAATGTTTTTTTTTTGTACATGTAGAAAAAAGATTCACTCGTCTGTAAACAATAAACAATGCACAACTATTCATTACAACATAAAAAGTGTCAGTGTGTTCTGGTGTGTGTAAAGATAGAAGCCATTGAACTGGTTTTATTGGTCAGGGTGTTGCAAAGCTAAAAAAATAAAATAAAAAAAGGAAGAAAACTTCCATCCATCCATTGCCTTAACCGTTTATCCTGCTCTCAGGGTCGCAGGGATGCTGGAGCCTATTCCAGCAGTCATTGGGTGGCAGGTGGGGAGACACCCTGGACATGCTGCCAGACCATCACAGGGCCCACACACACACACACACACACACACACACATTCATACCTAGGGACAATTTAGTACGGCCAATTCACCTGACTTACATGTCTTTGGACTGTGGGAGGAAACCCACGCAGACACGGGGAGAACATGCAAACTCCACACAGAGGACGACCCAGGATGACCCATCAAGGTTGGACTACCCCGGGGCTCAAACCCAGGACCTTCTTGCTGTGAGGTGACTGCGCTAACCACTGTGTCACTGTGCCAGCAGAAAGAAAACTTAGCTCACTGAAATAAAATGTGTATTTTTTTTTATTATTAGTGTGAACCGCAGATTGTTAACATCACACGTGCATCAAAGATGGTGTAGCAACTTCAGTTGAGACAGATGTCAAAACTCCAGGACCTGGTGACACTTTCACTGTAGATGCTTGGCTTGTGATGATGGAGCCAATGCATCTTCTCCAGATTGGGTGAAACATGAGAACTATGGGCAGGTGTTGCACACTACCGTTTGGTGTAGCTACATAAAATATGCATGGCTGAGTTTGGCAAGGAACACTTCTCACATTGCACATTTTACATGTCCAGTGCAACATCCAACCCCATGACACATGCAGAACATCTAGTATGACGGTGTCTCATCGAATCCTTGCTTATTTAGAAATCTCAGTTTAGTCAGTCAAGGCCCCACCCCCGTCTCTGCTTCGACCATCCACCCACACGTCTGCCCTGTCCTTGTACTCCCCTTCGTGTTTACATCTTCACGTGTGTTGGGGAAAAAAAAACGAATCAGAGCAACATTTATTACAGCCCTCTGATTTGGCTGACATCTGCACGGTAACCAGATTTTCATCCCAGTGCTATTGGTTCTTTGTCTTAGACATCCTCAAATTGAACGGAATAAAACAAAAACAGGAAAGATAAACATGGACCGATCACATGAACTGTAAACATCCTAAATCTATTTTGCAAATGGCTGCATGCAACACGTTGCATTGCAAATGCAATGCAAAAATAACCTGGAAAAAAAAACCCAGTAGGTTATGTCTTTTACATGTACATGCATTCATTAAAATGAAAGAATTTTTGTGGGGAAAAAAAATAACTTTTCTCCTTCTCTCTTACGCTATGCTCCGATCTTCACTGTTTGAGCAGTTCCCGTTGTATTTAAGCCTTTCCTCAGCTCCTACAGTTCAGTCAGGCTGATACTCTATCTAACCTTTCATGATCAAAGTCCAATTATTCCTTTAATTAGCCCCACAGGTGCAAACCGGAAAGGAATGGGGGCAAATCAAATGTATTACCAGCTCCACACACACACACACACACACACACACACTTTATAGCTGTTGTTCTTTTCTATAATGCTGGAAAACTTATCAAAATCGCCGGGCTTGTTAAAAATTGCATGTATGCAGTGTTATTATGGACATGGGTGGTTTACCAAATGGACCGATGGGCCCAGGCCCAGGGACCCCAGGGCTCAGGGGGCCCCTAAGCCAGAGCCTCTGCAAGTAGTCGCTGTTATTAACTTTGCATTTCTTGTCACATAGTCTAAGCATTTAGTCATTCATATCAATTACTGAACCCCAAATGTCCTACCAAAAAAGTGAAGGAAAGTGCAGGTGAATGTATGTCTCAGTTAATATGCTGTTGGCATTAATAGTGTATATGAGCTCTGTAAATCCTGTTGAGGTGTAGGTGAATTTAATTATTGTGCTGTTGTTGGCTGCAAATCAGTGCACATGCCGTAAGGGGGTGGAAGGGGTGGGGGCTTTTACACGTCCGTGCACAGGGGCCATTGTCTCATAATCTGCCTATGATTATGGGGTCAATAAGACACACTTACTTATAACTTATTATCCGTAGCTGTGGGTGTTGCATACTTATTGATTTGTAATGCATGATTCAAAATAATTTTTGGTCTTCAAATGTATGGAACTGTATAGAGATTTTCATTCAAGTGTTAAAGCAATAGTAAATTGTATTTGCACTTTCAACTGCAGTGTGCAATTCATTAGTCAGAATTAAAATGTTAATGTCATAATCCTGGGTCATCCTCTGTGTGGAGTTTGCATGTTCTCCCCGTATCTGCATGGGTTTCCTGCGGGTGCTCTGGTTTACTCCCACAGTCCAAAGACATGTAGGTCAGGTGAATCGGCCATACTAAATTGTCCTTTGGTGTGTGTGTGTGTGTCGGCCCTGTGATGGCCTGACGGCCTGTCCAGGGTGTCTCCCCGCCTGCCGCCCAGTGACTGCTGGGATAGGCTCCAGCATCCTGCGACCCAAACTGGAATAATGATGATTTTATAATCTGTTGTATTAACTTTTTATTGTCTACCCTGCTTTGTTTTGATTTTATGCTGTCTGATGGGGTTGCTTGTTTGTTTTTTTTACCATGTTCTGTAAGGTGTCCTTGAGTGCTCTGAAAGGCGATCACAAATAAATTGTATTATTATTATTATAAGCGGTTTGGATAATGGCTGGATGGATGGATTGATGGATGTCATAATTCTGTGTTTTCAGATGAGGGCTTTTTCAAAGAATATACCATACGTCATGGTAAATAAAACACAAGTTCTATTAACAAAAACATCATCACCGTGCTATTCTTTTTAACTAACATAAAGCTATATGGCTAGTATCTACCCCAGTCCTTGAAATTAGTTCAGTATAGACAGGGTTTCTTTATGACAGCTGGCTTCACAAAACCTAACATGGCTGTCACAGCTAATTGGGCTCATGAAGGGATTTCTTATGGCTAACTAGCTTCACGAAGGTGGTTACTGGTCTTTCTAAAGAAGTAATACATTTTCTATTCATAAGCAAAAGTTCTATTCATGTTTTCTATCAAATCAATTTGTGCCTTCACATAAAAGACGCAGTCATCAGAACAGACAGACAGCCAGGAATATGCAAAATTCACAGGCCAGCAAAGTTTCTCTGAAGTAGCATTAAAGAATCAAATTGCAAAATGTAGGGCTGATGGTAATGCTAAGGCTGCTGCAGATGACCGCGGTTAAATAGCTGATAGTGTAAAACATGTATAGGTTTTGAAGTGCAGGGACATAATGGTATTGAATACTGAAAGGCATTTTCATGCACTGCCAGTGCATCTTTTTCGATTTGTGACTATATTCTCGATATCAAGCTCATTCAAGTTTACAGCAGAGACATATTCAATGGCTGAGTAACACAAATAAACACAATAGTGCAACACAACAGCATAAAAACATGTTTTGAAACACAAAATTGACAAAATAGCAACAGTGATCCAAGGCAAGTCAAGTCAACTACTACTACAACTACTACAACTACTACTACTTTCAGCTGCTCCAGTTAGGGATCGCCACAGCGGATCCTCCATTTCCATTTCTTCCTGTCCTCTGCATCTTCCTCTTTCACACCAGCCACCTGCATGTCCTCTCTCACCACATCCATAAACCTCCTCTTTGGCCTTTGTCGTTTCCTCTTCCCTGGCAGCTCCATATTCAGCATCCTTCTCACAATATACCCAGCATCTCTCCCACTGGCGTAACATATTTATTATGGGCCCTGGTGCAAGCAACCCTCGTAGGACCCCCCCCCCCATCTCTCTCTCACTCACTCGCTCACACACACACCACCACCACCATAGGTGGGTTTAGTAAGTAATTTTAGTAATTTATTTGTATAGCACCTTTCACAGATATACAATCACAAAGTGCGTCACAGCATAAAATATAACAAATAAAATAGAAACATCAAAGTAACAGACACAGTTTACACAGATTAGTTATTGTAAAGGTCAGTACGTCAAAGATTGGCTACACTTCAGAACCACGGAGAGCGGACACACCACGGACAGAGTTCGGAAACCTAAACAGACGGTCTCTAAATCAAATCAGTCAACAAGGCAATGAAACAAGTCAACAAAGCAACTAGGCTGTAATATAGCTAATAGCCTTGTCATTCGACAGTAACAGGGAAGCACACATCAGACTCAAAACCTGGTAGATTGCATGGTTTGGCATGCACACAGCACACATTGCAGCTTTCCTTTTTTTCCTTGCTCTCCTTCCTCTTTTTACATCCACTTTTATGTGTGTAACTCATGCTTGCTTGCTTGATTTTATTTTTCTAACGTTACTTAGGTAGGCTACATAGGTAAATGATATTGCGCGCGCTTAACAAGCTATCATCACATGCTCAAAACAGACACGTAACATTGGACTAGGACAATGCATGCAGAAATATTGATGGGCCCCCCCTAGTGACTTGCCCTGGTGCCACTGCACCGGCTGCACCACCTATATTTATGCCAGTGATCTCTCCTCCACACATGTCCAAGCCATCTCTTGCCTCTGCCTCTCTTGCTTTGTCTCCAAACCATCCAACCTGAGCGGTCCCTCTAATATAATCGTTTCTAATCCTGTCCTTCTTCGTCACTCCCAGCGAAAATCTTAGCATCTTCAACTCTGCCTCCTCCAGTTCCGCCTCCTGTCTTTTCATCAGTGCCACTGTCTCCAAACCATACAACATAGGTGGTCTCACAACCATCTTGTAAACCTTCCCTTTAACTCTTGCTGGTACCTTTCTGTTGCAAGTCACTCCCGATACTCTTCTCCTCCCACTCCATCTTGCCTGCACTCTCTTCTTCACCTCTCTTCTGCACACCCCGTTACTTTGGACAGTTGACCCCAAGCATTTAAACTAATGCGTCATCACCTCTAATCCTTGCAAGTCCAGGCAAGTCAGTTATATTTGTGTTGCCCAATATCACAAATTACAAATTTGCCTCAGGGGGCTTTACAGCAATACATCATCCTGTCCTTAGACCCTCACAGCCCTAAAAACTCCCTAAAAAACTCTTTTAACAGGGAGAAAAATAGGAAGACACCGAGGGAGAGCAACAGAGGAGGGATTTCTCTCCAAAGATGGACAACGTGCAATGGATATTGTGTTTATACAATAAACAGAATACAACATAGAAAGAGGTTAACAAAATTTTGATGTAATTATAAGATATATGAAAAATGAGAAATATATGAAAGCCACTTTAATTTGTCATTGTAGGTTACAATGAAATTTGTTTTTTGTTTTTGTTTTTTTGCATTTAACCCATCCTATTGTATGGGAGCAGTGGGCAGCTGCAGCACCCACTGCTCCTTTACATAATATGATGAAGAGGATGCCGAGCAGTGTCCAGACGCCACTGGAACAGCCCAAGACCCAAGCCATGCAAGCCATATAAAAAAAAAAAAACCTACACGGTAATTGCTCATCCTCACAGAAAACCTCCCACATCAGCCCATCCAATTTGGCGGCTTCTCTACAGTATTCAAAGAGAATAATGTAGCTGTGATTGGAATGTTATACTGACAGCCATCTCTGGTACATATAAATTATAGGTTCTACCTGGTGTTGCAACCTGTTCTCTTCAATCTGTGTAAAAAATTAAAGACAACTTTACACTTTCGAATTATGTGCAGTGCATATGCCAAAGTCCCATTTTGCATGCAGGTGATATGCAAATCCTTCCCATTAACTTCTATGGTGAGCAGATGTGTCCAAATACCACACATCACCTTGAACGGTCATGATGTTACCAGTGAGGTTCAGTTTGCCAAGTTCACCTGACGGGTGGCAAACCAGTTGCCTGAATAAAATGTTGGCATGTTATGATTCTGCAAACCACACATAAAATCTCAATGTTTCTGAACCAAAAATATGTTTCATATCAACATTTCAACATATAGCCAATGTTGGTGGAGCCTGTGTCCATGTCAAGTTTTTGTCTGCAAAAAAAGAAAAAAAAGGCTGACATTCCGTTTATTCTCAGTGGAAAATGCAACATTTTCACATAGTTTTGGTATTAAAATGGATTTTGATAACATTTCTAGAGAGAAATGTGCTTTTTTTCCCCCGAATCTTCATTCAGTGAATGTATATGATCTTTAGTTTGTTAGTTATTACAAAGATTCTTTCAGGTCTCACCAGAAAATTGCTGGAATGCAAATACTTATTGGAATATCTTAAATAAATTAACAGTTGCATG
The DNA here is from genome assembly GCF_029633865.1 of Lampris incognitus. Classification (NCBI taxonomy): domain Eukaryota; kingdom Metazoa; phylum Chordata; class Actinopteri; order Lampriformes; family Lampridae; genus Lampris; species Lampris incognitus. The sequence continues at coordinate 34,242,034 of NC_079215.1, forward strand.
CTTTTTGTTCGGATAAACCACCTCAATGCAGTGTAATTGGTTTTGGGTGCAGTAAATATTTCATATAATCTGTAGATACATTTTTATGACTGTATGTACAACACTATTTTGAAAACCTAAAAAAAACTACAGCTATGGTGCTGATTTGAATCAAGCTGCATGATTTGGCTCAAGGAACTGTAGTTTTTAAAAATATTAGAGTATTTCCTTGAATTGGAAGTAGTAAATACTGAATTGAGAGTACACTGATGGGTTTAAGGGGGTGGGAAACACATTTGTGTGATCCGACTTTAAATATCTAAGTATTAAATGGGTGAAAATTGATTTTGACCATATTTGACTGCACCCCCAAGAGCTCTCTATAACAGTGGTTGCCATGTCTGTAGCCCCTTCTGTTGCTGAATGACAAGCCTTCTAGTATGCACTGAGGTCAACGGTCAGGGGTCAGTCTTTCAAAGGAAGAGCCATTTACAATCTTCAGACTGACATGTCATTCTACAGGTTGAGACTTTTCCAACGAAGTATTTGGTTTAGTCCTACGACAAAGTTTTAATTTTAACATTTCATAGACACAGCCTTGGCACAGACTCACTTTCAGAGAGCCATTTGAAGGCCCAAAAACATGAAATGAAAGGTCTTTTGATTTATTTTAGTCTGTTTTTGTGAAAATAGTGACAAACATCACCTAAATTTTTGATTTATCTACAACCAAACTAGTAATTTTGGTCTACTTTGTAGCTTATTATCCTGAGGAAATGCAAGCTCTTTCTTTTCAGACCTAACCCTAACCCAAGCAATTCAGGCCCCATACCAGTGACTCCACTGGCCTCTAAAAGGTCAGTCTTAGCATAGGCCTAGTTTCAGAGAGGCCTTTGGAGTCCAATACATGAAATGAAAGTTATGATTACCTTTAATGATATTTGTCACTATTTCCACAAAAACAGACAACAAAAAAAACAACCTCTAAAAACTAAAGACCTTTTCCTCCAAAGGACCCTCTAAAAGTTAGGCTGGGCCAAGGCTGTGTCCATCATCATCATCATCTTCTTCTTCTTCATCTTCTTCTTCCTCCTCCCTCTCCTCCTCCGCCTCCTCTTCTCTCAGTTGCTCCCGTTAGGGTTCCCACAGCGGATCATCAATTTCCATCTCTTCCTGTCCTCTTCATCTTCCTCTGTCACGCCAACCACCTGCATGTTCTCCCTCACCACATCCATAAACCTCCTCTTTGGTCTTCCTCTTTTCCTCTTCCCTGGCAGCTCCATATTCAGCGTCCTTCTCCCAATATACCCACCATCTCTCCTCCGCACATGTCCAAACCATTTCAATCTTGCCTCTATTGCTTTGTCTCCAAACCATCCAACCTGAGTTGTCCCTCCAATATACTCGTTCCTAATCCTGTTCTTCTTCATCACTCCCAATGAAAATCTTAGAGTAGGTGCACAAGAGAAGGATTTTAAAATCATAACCAACTTTTAAGATGCAGAATACCACACAACAAAACAACATATTCCAATATATCAAGACACAAACTGGAAATAACCCTGTCTCGATTTATAGTGGGAAGTTCATTACCTATAAATTGTGGCTCGGCAATTCTTTTGCCAAAAATTTCACAGTAACGTGGGGATTTTAGAAGCAATTTTACAATTACCAAATTTAGCATCTTAAAAACATTTACAATATGGATCCACACAAATTTGACACGATAATCTACAGGCAAATACAGCTACTCCGACTGAAATGGAAAAAAATATCTTATTGACCATTATGAATGATTTAAGCAGTGAAAAGCAACAGTTTTTTTCTTAAAATAGCTCATTGATAAGTCCAAGTGACCCCAAACCAATTTAACCGTAACTCTTGCAGTAGACAAACTATTCATGTTGTATAGGTGGATCACCTTTCCAAACTTCTAGTAGGTGCTAAATCAATATTTCAAAAAAGGAAGAGGCTAGCTACCATGAAGAGCAATGGGAGCCCTGAGGCCTGAGATCAAATGAAGGACATTAGCTCCCTTCGAAGTTGCAGACTCCTGGCTCCAGCATTCTTAACCGAGCCAGCTAGATAAAGACTGATCACCTTGATGAAGCCGATGGACACCTTAATGATGGGGAGAAAGGAACATAATGTCATTTGTACAAAATTACCTTTCTCTCGCCTACAGTTGAATGGGCACTTAAAAATAATTGGCAATAGGCTAAGCTCTACACTCCTTATATGTATATTTCATCATAACATTTCTAATTGAAAAGGGGAAAATGGCTTGGAATAGAGGAACATGGGATTCTATTCTGCTTCCAGGGCCTATTCTGATTCTATGATGAAGCTCTGAAAAAAAAAATGTATCAGCAAAGACCTCAGGAACATTTAAAGGATATTCCCATGACACAATACTGAGCTGTGTCATAGTATAATTTATATTGTTCAGACAGAGATGATTGAAAAATAGATCTGCACAGTAGAAAAAATCTGTCAAAATTTGTGACCTAAGGAAAGGGGAAATATTTTGGGATGATTTACATTGACGACTTTCTCTTTTGTTATTAATTTCCACAACAAAGCACAATATTTTAATTCCCCTGGCTGAGAAGGAAGGCTCCTGCCCTCCAGAATGCCTCCCATACACAAACTGTTTGCAGCAAGAACATTGTGTTAACCAAGTCTCAATTATAATAATAAATTATCACACAACATTTAATATAATTTCTGTGGACCTAACAGAGAGAGGTAGTTTGTTCCACAGCCCCAGGGCATTAATAGCCATAGCACCAGCCCCACTCAGCTTTAATGAAGACCATGGAGCAAACAAAACATTTGGCTGGAGGACTGGATAGACCTAGAGGTGGAATGAGAACAAAATATGCCGGAAATGTAGGAGCTGGCATTATATACAGTGCTTTAAAAACAAGTGATGTTTTGAAATTTTCAGTTTTAAATTCAGCAGTTCATGTAAACTTGAACACTGCTTTTTCAATTTCATTAGAGAGTTTGGGGCCACTGCAGGCTGCAGAGTAGCAAATCATACAGTAACATTATTACTTTCACAACAAAGTTAATGCTATAATTAACAATCAATCCTTTTATGACTTCCTTGCAGATGCACACATATACACACTTACAAATAACTATTATATCTACAAGGATTAATCAGTATATTTACATATATCCAATGTTCCCTCCAACAAGACGACACCGGTTTGGGCTGACTCCCTTCCTATCCCCTTCATCATCAAGTGGCCTCTTTGTTCATCACAGCTTCATACCCTTAAATAATTTTCTCTTCATCATTCTGAGACACCGATACACGCAACGTTCTGATACAACAGTCCTGAATGTGTGAATACAAATTGTCTTCTATCTATTTTACATCATGCACTTACTCTGATGGGAGTTTCCTCTTTGCAGGCCACAATCTTTTTTTTCTTTTTCTTTTTTTGTCATTTGGTGAGTTGCCAACAAATGTGTACAATTACAGTCCTTGACAAATAAAATGAAGTCTATTCTAATATTGATTCCACATGATGAATCTGATGCCTCTTATTTCACACATGCAATATGTGCACATTATATTCATATGCAATAAAAATTGGTTTTCTGCACTAAGACTGCTAAGGCCAACAGAAAATACCCTTTAGTCTATGCTCCCCTTAGAGGCTTAGTGGTTTTATAAACCCAAAGGTAGTGTCTAAGCTTTTCCTCAAGGATCTATCTATCTATCTATCCAACTATCTATCCAACTATCTATCTATCTATCTATCTATCTATCTATCTATCTATCTATCTATCTATCTATCTATCTATCTATCTATCTATCTGTAGCGCTATCTATCCCTTTTAACTGTCAAGGACAACACTCCTGAGTTCTCTATACAACTCGGTATCCAATAAACTATTGAAGTATGTAACTTCGCTTCTTATGTGTTTAAAGTATGTTCTAAAGGCTCTAAATGTCTTACAGTGTCATCTGGTAACTCCAATTAAAAAGGTTAACTACCCCTTTAAGGCGCTCAAATATGGCATATGACCCCTTTAAGGCAATCTAACATGGTCTAGACACCTCAATGTGTCACCGAGTAACTTATATTAAAATGGTGGACTAGCCCTTTAAGGTTGTCTCAACATGTCACTTACCATAGCCTAGGCACCACAGGAATAAACACACATGAATAATCCACACTCACACAGGTACATAGAATTATATATACACATGTATTATGAGTAATAATTATTAGAATGAATGAAAGTGATAAGCCTCAATGGCTAACAAGCATCTGCATTCAGATATACACAACTTAATCAGACTAACACATTAGCATATACAGCTCAATAACCCTATAACTAAGCCGGCAATAAAATAAAAGAAAGTCAACCCCCAGTTGCAGGCCTGTTTCTTTATCGGGTACGTTGGGACCCTAAACAGCCCTCTTTGCTCCCCTTGGAAACCCGCACATCCGGCTTGTACTCACAATGAATGCTCCTCTTCGTCTCAGCGCAGCAGCGAACGTCAGGCCGGCAGCCATCCTAGCTAACTGGCTAGTTAGCCGTTAGCACCATCTCACGGTCGAACCGTGCGCTCGCCTCGGCAGCACAACACGGCAACAGACGACTCCTTCTGCGTTCCTCGATGGTCGCATGAACCCACCACTATACTGTAACTGATAACGTTACTTCGCTAAACTAGAAGACGGCCCGACTCACTGTGGGGCAAGCCCCTTACCGCATCCAGTCCATTCGCCCGTCTTGCTGTGCTAACAACGGACACCGACTGGCTAGCTCGCTCCGTAACGTCGCTGGGTCCACATATGGGACTGACGAGTAGTCAGTTTGTCTCCCAAATCCACACAAACAGTTCCCGGGATGGGTCTCGGTCAGACACCCGCACACATCACTGTTCACTAAACTTCAATTACATTTCTCTCACCGCAAAATAGCATATAACAACTCGACATCAAACTGCTCCGTTTGGCTCACACAAGGGACGAGAGACCTCTCTCTCCCCGTCCAGTCTGCTCGTGCTGACGTTTTCCGCTGCCCTCTCAACCAATCACATTCAAGGTAAGGTATTCTCTCCACAGCCAACCAATCACAACAATGGTAAGTTTCAACACTAAAGCAAATGCATTTCACATTGGTAAACAACTGTTTTGCAGAACAATATCAACAATATAATATATTCATATTCAAAAGGTATACAAAATAACAAACATAGGCCAAACTCTTATCTAATAGTGCAATGTAATATATCTAAGGCCTATAATTTAACCACAGGGTTACACCCTCCCCCTACTGAACGTGTGAATGCCCTCATTCACCTAAATCTAACTAGTAAGGTCTCTGAACATCTGAGGGTATAAACTAAGTGTGGTGCACTAACTCTTTCCTATCCTGATAGTGACACCTCTGTGTACTATAGTTGTAGGCGTATCTCTGGCTTTTCCTGGCTCATCATAGGTAAGTCTTACGACTGGCTTTATTAACCTCTTCGGCCTACCTACTGGTTGTCTTTGGGGACTAGCTTCCTCATCTACGCCACTAGCTTGGCCCTCATCTATGTCAGACTCTGACTCTTGAGCTAACTCTTCTTCAGCCTCATTCTCCCTCTCTTCTTCTTCTTCACTTTGGTCTTCGTCATTGTTGTCATCATTTGGGTCTTCGTCATTATTCTCTTCAGTTCTAGCACCAGGAGGTTCCTCTTCCTCCTGAGGGATAACTGCTTGTTCCCATGCAGCTCTACGCTTGTTCAGGACATCTTCCAGGTAAGTGCTGTAGGGTCTTGGTATCGGTCTCTCGTACTCAGACTCTGTAGATGAGTCGGTCGAGCCCTCTTCACTATCCTCTTCTTCTGTACTGACTGTTTGAGGCTGTTTGGTTTGTTGCTTCTTTCTTGTGTCGGCTCTTGTCTTTGGCTTTGGTGGTGGTCTGTGGTCACTCTCTTCTCTTTGCATTCTGACTTGCTGCCCGATAGGTAAGAGATGATCTCGGTGCAATGTTCTGATTCCTCCGTTTCCATCCTCCTGCTTCACTCTGTAGACAGGTAAGTTTGGCATCTGACTCACAACCACATGAGGAATCTCTTTCCATCGGCTTTGGAGTTTGTGCTTGCCTTTGAGTCAGATTCTTCACCAACACTCTGTCGCCGGGTTCCAGGGTTTGTGATCCCACCCTGCTGTCATAGGCTCTCTTGTTCCTCTGGTGTGTTTTGTCAGCTGTGGCAGAGGCCAGTTGGTATGCCTTCTGCAGATCTTCTTTGAGTCTAGCCACATAGCGTGAGTGGTGACCGACATCATAGCCATCGGGAGACATCCCGAAACACACATCCACGGCCAGCCTTGCCTCTCTCCCGTATAGTAAGTAGTATGGTGAGTAGCCGGTTGCATCAGACCTACTGGCATTGTAGGCATGCACAACGTGGGGCACTTGCTCACTCCACCGTCTCCTCTTCTCTGGATTCAGTGTGCCTAGCATGGACAGCAGGGTACGGTTGAACCGTTCTGGTTGTGGATCTCCTTGTGGGTGGTAGAGAGAGGTCCTGGTCTTTCGTATCCCCATCACTTTCAGCATTTCTCTGATTGTCTGGCTTTCGAAGTCTCGGCCTCGGTCTGAATGGATCCTTGCTGGCAGACCATAGTTTACAAAGAACCTCTCGTTGAGAACTTTTGCGACTGTGAGTGCCTTCTGGTTCTTCATTGGGTAGGCTTGTGCATAGCGGGTAAAGTGATCATTGACCACTAGCATGTTGCCAATACCCTTGCAGTCTGGCTCCACGGAGAGGAAGTCTATACAGACTACGTCCATTGGCCCATTGCTCCGGATCTGGTGGAGCGGCGCAGCTCTCTGACAGGGACTCTTCCGTGAGACACACTTCCCGCAGTTTTTCACATACTGCTCTGTCTCTCCTGCCATTCTCGGCCAGTAGAATCTTGCCTTCAGCAGGTCAGTTGTTCTCTCGATGCCTAGATGTCCCATATCATCGTGTAAGGACTTTAGCAAGACACCTCTGAACACGGCAGGCAGCACCAGCTGAGAGGACTCTTCTCCTGATGGTCTCTTGCTAATGCGATGGAGTAGGCCGTCTCTCAGTTGTAGTCTTCCCAGCTCCCTTTTCATCTGGCTCACATCTGGATTGGCTTCCAGATCCTCTGGCCATTGGCCATGTTTCAGAGCTTGGATCGTCAGTCCTATCACAGGATCCTCTTTCTGTGCGGCTTTAAGCTCGGACCTGGACATCTGTCCTAGCGCACTCACATCCACGTGCGTGGGGAAGGCGTAGAGCTCAGGGACACTTTCAGGACGAGCTCCTAGCTGTTCAGCATATCTCGGAGATGTCTTTGGGGAGCTCAGAACGCTTACTCGTCGACAGATTGACTGCACTCCAGCTTGTGAGATGGTCTCCCAGTCTCTTTGCCTCTCTTCACCCCTCTCTTGCCTCGACAGCAGGTCGGCGTCGATGCTGCTTTTCCCAGGTTGGTAGCGGATGTCGAACTCATAGGTAGACAGATCGGCCAGCCACCGATGCCCTGTGGCGTTGAGCTTGGCTGTAGTGAGTATGTACGTGAGGGAATTGTTATCAGTTCGTACTGTGAATCTGGCTCCGTAGAGGTAATCATGGAACTTGTGTACCACTGCCCATTTGAGGGACAGGAACTCCAGTTGATGGATGGGATAGTTCATCTCAGATGTGGACAGCTTCCTGCTGGCAAACGCCA